>NC_028639.1:673728-697220 GCF_001406875.1 Solanum pennellii | reverse complement strand
ATTTATATTTTGAGACAACAAGTCAATATAAGAGCATTTTGGAGACTTTTAATTAGAAATGGTAAATAGTGGGATATTTTAGTGGGGTTAATGCATGCGGGTTAAAAAAGTTGTTTTTGCATGGCATTAATCATGCAATTTTTTGTGGGTTGTTGAATTTTTTTCACTCATATTGTGAAGCTTTTCATTAATTAATTAATGTTCAATTTTAGTGTTTTTCCTTTGTTGGGCTAAGTTGTAAAAGAAGCTTCTGTTTGATTTCCTAATTAATATGGAATAATAATATAGTTGAAGCATGTTACGATCTAACTCACTGCTGGTGATATTATTCGCTTTAAATTTTAATTTACAGTACTTAAAAGTATCTTCGATTTGCTTTTAATTTTATATATTTATACATATGATATTGTGTTTTATCGATGTGAGATTTATGTGTTAATTACGTGGTATCACTCAAATATTATATGTGCCTATAAAATGATGCAATCATGAGAAAATTATGAGATCACACAATGAAGAATATAAAGAAGTTACTCAAAAGTTGTTGACTTTGATCTAATACAAAGTATATTGCTTGTTCTTTTTGACGTCTTCAATTAATAAAACAAAATAAATTACTGTCATGTCAAATTGAAATATATTTAAAAAATATCATCTACATGCACTATCAATATAAGTATATAATTTACATGTAATATATTTACATCCATGATCCAAACGGTTTAAAAGGTTTGGTCTTTCACGTGAACAAGAGAGTTTTCGAGTAACAATAAAGTTAACTTTGTGTTATTCATTAATAGATCCTAAATTTGAATAGTGAAATAATTAGAAGCGTTAAGATAAGTTGTTTGTCTACTTCACACTTTTAGAAATCCACCCGTTTCTCAAACTAATGAATGCATGACGTATGTTTAGTGCACGAAATTATTTCTATTTTTGATTTTTCATGTGAATAGCTTAGTAAGAGTTCATGTGAAGAGCTTAGTAAGAGGGTAAAATTAATTAAAGCGAATTTATGATTTGAAAATACTCAAGTTTCATTCAATACAAATCATAACAAAATTTATAATTTGCAAAAAAAAAAAAAAGTGTTAGAAGATATAATTAAATAAATAAATAATAGTTTCACCTTCAAACATTTTAATCATTTAAATGAGCTCTCCATGTTACCATCATCTATTGTAAGTTTTGCTCCTTATTTTTTTCTATTCTAAGTAGATACTCCCTCCGTCTACTTTTATTTGTCATATTATGTTTTTTAAAAGTTAATTTTTGATTAATTTTCAAAGCTAAATTAGATTACATTAATTTAATATTTTAAACAAAAAATTTAGATATTCAAAAACTAAAGGGATAATACACAAGTACTACCTCAACCTATGTCCGAAATTTCAGAAATACACTTATACTATACTAAGGTCTTATTACCTCTCTGGACTTATTTTATTAATAATTTTCTACCTCTTTTTGGCCTACGTGGCACTATCTTGTGGGCCCAACGCTAGTTGACTTTTTTTTCAAGCTAGTGCCACGTAGGCTGAAAAGGGGTAGAAAATTACTTATAAAATAAGTTCGGAGGGTAATAGGACCTTAATATAGTATAAGTGTGTCTCTGAGATTTCAGGCATAGGTTGAAAGGGTACTTGTGCATTTTACCAAAACTAAATGAAAAATACTACAAATTGCAATTTTTTGTATATCAATATGATTTCAAAAAGTACATTTTAAAAAGTTAGTCAAAATTCTTATAGTTTAACTCTAAAAATAAAAATCACGACAGACAATAGTTGACGGAGAGACTATATATATGAGTAATATATATATATATATATTCTCCTTTGGATGATTTGGACATGCTTATTGTTCTAGGATTCTAGTATATTTCCTATGCAAAAAATGTAGTAATTCTTTAGAAACATAGAATCTATCAAGCTATAAATGTCCCTTTCTTGCTTTCCACCTAATGTTCGGTACTTGCATCATATATAATTTGATTAATTAAAATTAGTATTATAGTATAAGGTTTATTAGAAATGTAGAGAAATATTTTTTGTTAAGATTTTTTTTCAATATTCATGAATTGAATTCAAAATTCTTTTATGGAGGATAAAAATATTAGAGTTAACCTCGATAAATTTTAATTTACGTCAGATAAAATTTATTTAAAGAAATTAAATAGCATTTCCTATCTTATATTTTGTTTCACTCTCCTCTTAAACTTGAATTCGAAATATCTTGATTGAGGTACGTAATGTCTTTCGACAATAATGGTAAACTGTTAGTAACCTTTTTCATGTGTCATCCTCAGCCTCCCTATATTCTCTAAGAAGGAAAAATGACAAGTTAAAAGTAATGAATTATTGAATTATAATATCAATTAAATAGATTAGAATAGAGTAATTAAAATTACCTGTCATCAAATAACGTTTATACCAAAGAACAAATATACTTAGTAGTATTAATATATGCAGTAATTTCTAAGTGTCAACATTTGCAATTACTTTAAAACTCACCCTCCTAGACAAATATAAATAAAAAATGTTAATTTGTAATTTTTAAAAACTAATTTAATCATGTTTCAATAAGAATATAAGACATTAAACGAGAAATCAAAAAAATTAATCTTATGTAGCACATTCATCTATTGAACTTATTCAAAATCAATTAAATATTTAAAAAATTTGTATAATTAACCACAAATATTAAAGACTTTTTGTTTTCTTAAAATTTTATATTAAATTAAGACCAATAAAGTATTGCTTCTTAATTTATACTAGATTCAAAATACTACAACTATAGTATAAAAATGATAAAAGAACTTTCATTTGTCAAGTGGATAATTAGTAGGGCAATTAGTGAATGATTTGTGACAAAATTTTCTTCTTTGTATTCATAACCAGCTTCTTGTTGGATCAGATATAATGCACTATCATTATTTATAGTTTAATTAATGCTACAAAATTTTCAACTATATCCACTAAAAAAAAGATTTATTGAAAACTCACATTTGAAGGTGTATTATTTTTTTTTATAGGTTATAATATTTTTGATATGGAAAATTCCTTTTAGGTCAGAATTTGACAAGAATGGTAATATAACATATTTCATACTATGTTATTTTATTTTATTTTTAATATTTTTACTTTTTTAACTTTAATCCTTTTAATTAGAAAAATTAATTTATTTTAAAATAAAAAAATATTATATACTTTTTTTATTTTCTAATCAAATTTTCTGGACATTTAGTATTATTCTTTTTTATATATTCTTGATATGTTTTTAGTGTTTAGTACTGTTTTTTTTGTACAATGGAATTTAAATTTGATAAGACTTTTCTGGTGTTTCTGGTTTATTCCTTTTTACAATATTCCTCACTTATATAATAAATCTGAAGAATTAAAATTGTTCAAAAACATATTTTAAAGATCACATTGAATTAATTCTCAACCATTAGGCAAATGACTGCTTTAATTTGTTACTGAGTTATTTATCAAAGTATCTAATAAATTTTTCAATACAAATACAAAATCTATTTATTTAAATTACTGAATTTTCAAAAATCCGCACACAATACTCTAAATCCGCCCCTAAATGGACTTTTTTTTTCCATCTCTTTGTCAAAGCATAGATCTCTAACAAAGAAACAAAAAAGGCAAAAAAATAGAGAAAAAGAATAAAGTTGTCTCTTCCTCTTTTCCTCTTTCTTTTTAAATTTTTTATTAATCAACTTTTTCAAACTTATTATTATTATTATTATTTTGTATATAAATAGGAGATAACCCTTGTTCTTTACAACTACCTCCTTAGTATTAATCCATCTTATATACTCTCTTTTTGTTTTCTTGAACAATTAACTATATATTATCTATGGCTGATCATCAGATTAATGTTAATGGAAATATTAATCATGGAGTAAGTTTAAATATTAAAGAAGATCATGATTTGAATAATCACAAAGAGTCTTCTTCAACCTCAAGTTTTCTTACTGTTCCTTTTATTCAAAAAGTGAGTACTTAACATCTTAATTAATTAATCTTCTTGTTAATAAATTTTTTTGCATGTGAAAAAAAATATAATTAATTACTACAATTTTTTCTATGAAAAATGATGGTGAGACACAAGCCTAGAATTTTTGTCTAATAACCTATGATTATATCATCTAAAAGTTTAAACAGTTAATTATTAAAAAAAATGTTTAGATAGAATAATTTCTTACGTCGGATTATTATAACGTTCTCGTATTTATTTTGTGGCTTGATAAATTTGAATTTGTGTCACGTAAGGTCTGTTTTTTAAAAAACTCTCTCTCTCCATATTTTTTCATTTCATTATTCATTTTATCATAATTCTGAATGATATCTAGTCTGAATATTTGTTGTATATATCTTTTTTTATTTTCGATTAATTATGACTATTCTAAACTCCACTTGTTGTATTCTACTTATTGAATATATTATTTGATTAATTATAATTTTTTTAGACTTTACTTATAAAATTATACTGGTCGAATTTTATAGGTGATAGCAGAAATGATAGGAACATATTTTTTGATATTTGCTGGATGTGGATCAGTTGTGGTAAATGCAGATAAAGGGATGATAACATTTCCAGGAGTAGCCATAACTTGGGGCCTTGTTGTAATGGTTATGGTTTACTCTGTTGGCCATATTTCTGGTGCACATTTTAATCCTTCTGTCACTATTGCATTTGCCTCTGTCAAAAGGTTCCCTTGGAAACAGGTATTTTTTCGGTTTCAATTTACGTGACGTAATTTAATTAAATATGAATATCAAGAAAATAAATGAAAACCTGTTATACTCTTAAATATGTGCTTTACTCATTAAATTTATGTAATATACTTCGACTGAAGTTGACGGTCTTTGGGAAACAACCTCCTACGAAATAGGGGGAAGGTCTATGTATACTCTGTCCTCCGTAGTCTCTATATGTGAGACTATATATTAATTATGTTATTAGTATGTTGACCGAAAACAAAATTTAAAAAGGGATAATACTCAATTACCCCCTAGCCTATACCCAAAATCCCTACGACACACCTTATCTTTGATGAGGTCCTATTACCCCCTCCAACTTTTTTTTTAAGTAATTTATTACCCTTTGCGTGCCTACGTGGCAATATTCGTGATTTCACCCATGTAGGGCGCGTGAGTGCAGAGTGTGTGCAGAGTGAGTGCAGAATTTTGGCTAACAATGACCAATAAAAGTTAGCCACGTGTCAAAGCAATTTGAAAAAAAATTCAAAAATAAATTTTATTGTTTCTCTCAAAAGCAAGTTCTTCTTCCTCTTTTCAAAAAATAACCCCATGTTCATGGTTCTTCATTTTTGAAGAAGCTTCATCCATTATCATTCAAGTTAAATAGCTCCTTGATTTGAAAAGGTAAAGTAAAATTTAATATATTCTTTACATCTTTTTATGTCGATTATTAATTCTTATTTTTTTTGACAATGTTTATAAAGTTAGGGTTATGACAAAATCCGAGTTGAATAAGTTTTGACAATGTTTAAAATTAACTCCCAAAATCCAACATCGAAAATCAAAATTCAGTTGGAAATCTAATTTCTAACCTTTGAAATCGATCCCGTCCACACATGCAAGACTTTCCCTCTTTCTACTTCATCTACTTTTTGGTAAAATTAATATGGAAAAGATTAAACGCCAGCTTTTCAAACTTGGGAAGTGTACAGTTACTTTATCGAAAGCTGAAAAAGTGGGTCCCGGCGCGTGTTCAACAAACACTTCGACCTTGCAGATTGTTATTGCCACGTAGGCACGCAAGGGGTAATAAATTACTTAAAAAAAAAGTTGGAGGAGGTAATAGGACCTAATCAAAGATAAGGTGTGTCGTAGGGATTTTGGATATAGGCTAGGGGGGTAATTGAGTATTATCCCATTTAAAAATGATCAATTTTCTAAACAAGTGATAGTCTTGGTTTACTCATGTATTCTTTTCGTTCAATTTATATGATGTTTAAACATGATTTTTTTTTTAAAAAAAAGTGAATTTTTTGCGTACGTTTTAATATCGTGTAACTATAAGAACTTTGACACCAGTTGGTGAAGGCTTTAGCAAGATACTTAATTCGTCAAATTAATGTGATGCATTTTTTTTAGATACGAAATTTAGAAAAAAATAAAAATTAAACTTGTGATCCAAATAAATCATAAATATTTGTGAGGACCTCGATGATAACGAGGATTAAAAAGTATTCCTAAATAGTTGATATTTATAATTAAGTTTCATTATACTTTATTTATATAATTAAGTTCAAATAAATTCCAAAATATTTATTTTTCTTTGTTTTTTTTTAAAAAATTAGGTACCAGCTTATGTAGCAGCTCAAGTTCTTGGAGCAACCCTAGCAAGTGGAACTTTACGATTAATATTCAACGGAAAACACGATCACTTCGCCGGAACCCTACCGTCCGGCACCGACTTTCAATCCTTCATCGTTGAATTTATAATTACTTTTTATCTCATGTTCGTCATATCTGGTGTTGCAACCGATAATCGAGCTGTAAGTATTTTTTCTATCTCAATTTATATGATGATATTTGACTGATAATAAAATTAACCGAAGTGAAAATGATGTTGAAATTTGTTATCTAAAAGGAATCTTAAACATTTATGTACTAAAAAATTATCTCATTAAGAGTAAAGTATAAAAAATAAATAATTTATTATATGGCATCTAATGAAACTATAATCTAAGGGTATTTTAAACCATAATCGCAAGTTGATGGGTAGATTTGAATCTTTTCTCTCTAATATATATATATATAATTGGACACGTGTAATTCATTCATGTCATGATAAAGTTACGTTAATATTAGAGTAAATTAATTTATTTTGAATTAATTTCTTGAAGTAATTTTATTAGTTTGAATAAAAAAATTGCTTAGGGATTCTTGAACATTCATTGTTCTATGATTAATATATTTTTTGTCATGTTTATGATTTACAGATTGGAGAACTTGCTGGTCTTGCTGTGGGGGCAACAATTTTGCTTAATGTGATGTTTACCGGGTAATTACTCTCTAATTAATCGTCAAGTAAAACTCCAAGCTATTTACACCTAACTAATAATAGGTACAAATTATTATGCATTAACTTATAACTCAACAAGTAAACCTTTTAGTTGACACTTGACATGCATAAATTAGATATGTTTGATTTTGATATATTATCGAAAATAGTATCTCTACTTTCACTGAAAGTAAGACGGCATACACCCCTCTCAAATCCCACTCCAAACTCAACACGTATGAAATTACACTGGATACGTTCTTATTGTTTATCAATCGTGTAACTTAAGTGTTTGAACAAGCGGTTATTTAGGTTAATTCTTACGTAATAATGAATTGTGGTGTAACAGACCGATATCGGGGGCATCAATGAATCCAGCAAGGAGTTTGGGCCCAGCAATAGTGTCAAGCCATTACAAAGGCCTATGGATTTATTTGGTTAGCCCAACACTTGGGGCCATTGCTGGTGCTTGGGTTTACAATATAATCAGATTTACTGACAAACCTTTGCGTGAAATAACCAAAAGTGGATCTTTTCTCAAGTCCAAAAATTCTAGTACTTAAAAAGTGGACATATTTGCAAAAACTAGTAATAATGGTCAATGGATGATGAAAGTGGTTACTTTTGCAATACATAAAGGGAAAGGTTATAAAGTACTACTTTTGTAAAACACAAAAGAAAAAAAAGCTATGTATTTTGTAATATAATAAATGAAGTAAATCTATGTTTCCTTTTTTAGAAAATTGTATGTATTATCTACTTTCGCTGTTCTATTTTATGTAAAAGTGTTTCTAGTATTTAGAGAAAAGAGCATTCATACTAGTGAATTCGCAAAAAGGCATTTCAAATTAGAGATATCTCGTGTTTATGTAAAAGATGGTATAACAAAGAAATGGACCATAAAAAAAAAAAATACATGCTATATAAAAAAATTATAATTAAGCACAAATAATATAAATATCTCTATAGATGAAAATGTGAAAAAGGGAAAAGGTTTAAAATTGCCCCCTTCTATTAAAAATTGAATAACAATAAGAATGAATATAAACCTCCTATTAACATTGAAAGTTCAATTTTTCACCTCAAATATGAAAGACATAAATATAAAATAAGAATAAATTAAAAAATATATTTATATATTATGAACAATAAAACACACCCGTGTTATTAAAAAAAAAAAAAGAAACACTCCTACTAGCATTCAAAGTTCAATTTTTCACCTTAAATATAAAAAACATAAATATAAAATAAGAATGAATCAAATATGAAAGACATAAATATAAAATAAAAATGAATAAAAAATATATTTATATATTATGAACAATAAAACATACCCGTGTTATTAAAAAAAAAAAAAAGAAGAAACACTCCTATTAGCATTCAAAGTTCAATTTTTCACCTTTTGGAATCCCTAAAAAATCTAATTCTCTTCTTCTTCTTTACCAAATTCGAAAAGAATAGTAAAGGTTACTAAAACCCTTTTAAATTCTTGAAAATTTTCACTGTATAAGTATATGTTTTTGCTGTTTAATGTAAAAAAGATTGTTTTTTTTTATAAAAATGGAGGTGGCAAGTTCTTCTTCTTTGGGTAGGAAGATTATTGATATTGCTGATGATAACGATGATGTTTTAGTCATATATGAAATCCCAAAAGCTTCAAAAGGTAAAGGAAAAAAGTTTATTGAACCAATTTCAGTAGAAAATTATTTATATTCAAAACCTTGCTGCAGTGGTACTAAAAAAGTGATGATTGATCTTTCTGATGATGAAATTGAGTTTTTGGGTACCAAATGTGTACAAAAATCGAAAAGGGTTTCGAATATCAAGTCGATTGTTATCGATGATGATGGTGATGTGAATGAGTTGTTTACTTGTGATATTTGTGTTGATGAAAAATGTGTTACTGAAGTTTTTAGGATTATGGGTTGTAGTCATTCTTATTGCAAAGAATGTATGGCTAAGTATGTTGGTGTTAAGCTTCAAGAAAATAGTTGTCGAATTTCGTGTCCTGTTTCGGGTTGTAAAGGGCAATTAGAGCCGTATAATTGTCGTTCGATTTTGCCTAAGGAAGTTTTTGATAGATGGGGAGATGTGTTGTGTGAGTCAATGATTATGGGGTCGGAGAGATTTTATTGTCCGTTTAAGGATTGTTCCGCGCTTTTGATTGATGAAAATGGTAAGGATTCTGTTGTGATTCAGTCTGAATGCCCGGAATGTAGGAGATTGTTCTGTGCCAAGTGTAAAGTTGCTTGGCATTCAGGGATTGTATGTGCAGAATTTCAGAAGTTGAATAAGGACGAGAGGGAAAGAGAGGATTTGCAGCTTATGCAACTTGCTAAGGGTCAAGAATGGCAGAGATGTCCGCAGTGTAGGATATATGTCGCGAGAGCTTCTGGTTGCGCTCAAATGGTTTGTAGGTTAGTTAGTTACTCTCTCCGTTTCAATTTGTCTGTTTGGTTTTAACTATAAGTTGTTTGAATCTTGTGGTCGTCTTAAACTAAAAATATGATAAATGTACTAAAGTACTCTGTAATATTGTGGTTTTAAACATGTCACATTGAAAGTTATGACTAAAATTTTGCCAAAAAATGAAAGGGGCATGCTTTTTGAAATCGAGGGAGTATATGGTTTTTGTGTTTCATTTTGTCCCGGAAAGTTTGTGTGATCGAAGATGTCTAAGATTAGATGTTTTAATCTATTTGAGCAATGTATGTTATTTGCCTTTAGTCAGAAGTAGAAATAGAAGTAGAGGGTGCCATTTGCTGTATACTAAAGAAAAAGTAAAAAATTAGGGATGATTTGAAAAAAGTAAACAAGGAGTGAGAAAAAATAATCATGTTACGAGAACCAAAGGTTAGGCTGACTACTTTGGTAGAGCAACACCTAGAAAGATTTATCCCTACCCCTTACCTCGTCTTGTCTTTCAGTGTTGCCAAGTCTCAAGGGAAGATCGAAACCATAACACAGGTGCGACCTCAAGAATTGTCTACTTGTTTATAAGAATTTGATTGCTTGTAAGCATACGCACATCTCTGATTTGCCATGTCGACTGATGAAGAGGGTTGGTGCAGAGAGTTGACCGAAGCAAAGGCTGCTTGTGTGTGTATGCGTATAATTAGTTGTGTTAGATTCTCAACTACAGCCCCTGTATCACTAGGATTTTCAATTTTATCCTTGTTCTGCTGCTGGCGTCAATGAAATCTTGTATCCTTGTTCTTCATTGTTTCTTTAAAGCTAAGCAAAAATGCAGTCTTCTCTTTCATTTTCGATTTCCGTCACATATTTTGTTATCACCACAAAATCTTTGTTGCTAATGTTCTTTGTCACGCTAACAAACAATAAAGCTGATAACTTGGATGCTTCAATTCTACTCATTGGCAATATGGTTTACTGCTGACTTTATATTTACTTAACCAAATTGTGATGCATCATTGTTAACACTTGCAGGTGTGGATGTAGCTTTTGTTATAAATGTGGAGCTAAGTCAGCTAATCACCATTGCACACGCTGTGGTACTTAAAGACGTATTTCGTTTAAACTTAATAGTACTGTTCTTTCTTCTTTTTGTTCCCAAAATTACGAGTCCTCTGTAGATGTATCACTCTGCTTAGAATATAATTGCGAGTTTTACTTGGTGGTCTCTTTTCTCAATCTTGATTTTAGATCTTAAATGGATGTAGTGGTGATAACATGGAAACCTATGTTTCTCAGACATCCAAAATTGTGTTGCACCCATATCGGATTCTCCAATTTTTAAAGTATCCGAAATGCAGCTATTGACATTTTTGAAGAATCTGAGGAACAGTCATAAATATGTGTACATATATTTGGCCTTTCTTGGAAGCTATTTCATATATATCGTCTTCCGAGCAAAAGGAAACTACTATAACTAATGTTGAGATGCTCTTTTGTATTTTCAGGTATATTGAACAGATTGTAGATACCTCCAGAGGTGCAAATCCGCGATTTCTAGTTTTTCTTTTTTCGTCGCTCTAGGGGTATTTTAGTGATAGGTTCTTATGGTATAACTTGTTGATTTAGATTTTCAGATTTTGTGAATTAGAAGAGATGACTAATGAAATAGCTCAAATGACTTATCTTCTAACCATTGCAGTAATGATCACTTCAGTGAGCTCCACATTTGTAACAAAAGTTACATCCACACCTGCAATTGTGAAAAGATACAAATGGTTGTATTCGATTTTCAATATACAACTGATATATCTATGTTGCTCGTACTCTTTAATCAAAATACTTTTTATATATGTGTCTAGGACTAGTTTTACACATTTGATTTGATCGAAAATTAAATGTATGAAGGTAGATAACACAAGGATCAAGATCAAAACAACACAACATTTCTTGAACCAAAAAATCACTATTTTAAATTTTCAATACATGGGAAGTATTATAAATTACTGAACTCTTAATTTAAGATTTGCACATATTTAGAAAACATTGCAACACATAATACATTAATGCAAGATTTAGGACGAACTTACTACTACTTGATTCAGCTGAACTCGTTGAGTTGTCTTCAAGCTCCGTCCCTACTCAAGCACATTGTTAAAGCAAATATGATAGTCCTTCACTTCTCAGCATCTGAGTGCTATTCTTCAGCAGAACAATCACCCTTTGACTTGTTCAAAATGGTCTCGATTGAACGTTCTTTCCTTAAAACCTCCACGACTTCAGACATGGTTGGTCTGAATGGCGGTGTATCTATACACTGGATTGCTAATCTTAGAACTATATCTGCTTCTACCCAGTTGCAATTCTGTATATCTTCGAGTAAATTCAATAGATGTCCCTTCCGATTCATTATTTGTGCCTATAGTAGTCGAAACAAACCAATAACTTTGACTAGTTTCCTAAATTAATGTACATAACTATTGAAGTTAGTTGAGTCTCACTGACCTGATCAACGAGGTATTCACGGTCACCACCACCTGCCCCTGGGGTACTGATTCTCCTTCTGCTGAAAATTATAAGCATGACAACTCCAAAGCTATACACATCCGCGTTGGCTTCTAAGGCACGATCTTTAACTTCAGGCGCGAGGTATGACCTGCAAAAGGCTTCCATTACTGAGAAGTGCATTTGTAATAGCAATGTATACAAAGTTTTAACACACCTAAAGTATTACTAATTTTTATCTGAAACAGAGTGAAAGGTCAAAATCACATCTGAAGTATCCTGTTTTTTCCGAGTTCTCTACCTGAACGATCACCAACTACTCATCAAAACACAGCGCGAAAGTGTTTTGGTAAATAGTTGGTGGTAGTTCAGGTATGAAACTAAACAAACCGGGATATTTTAGGTGTGTTTTTGGCTATTTACTCTTTTTGAGATATAATTTGTTAAGTGTGTTCCCTTACATTGTTCCTTCTGACTTTTGCTTCTGATAAATCTTTGCAAATCCAAAATCATATATCTTCGGATTCAGATCATCATCAAGAAGAATGTTCTCTGGTTTAATATTCCCGTGTATAATTTTATGTTTCGACCCCTCGTGAAGAAAAGATAAACCTTCTGCTACCCCAAGACAAATTCTATATCTTGTTGGCCAATCTAGTGTTGGTCTAAGTTCTTCTGGACCTGTAAGTAACCAAAGCTCGACGACTAAATTCGTTACTACAACTAGAGGCTTAATGAAGATATATTTCATAAATGGAAGACGTTACCGAATAATGCATCTTGAAGAGATTTAGTTCCAATGTACTCATAGATAAGCAGAAGTTTGTTCTTTCCTGCACAGCATCCCATTAGTGTTACAAGATTTGGATGTTTCATGCCAGTTATTCTACGACTCTTTTCCATAAACTCGTTCATTCCTTCTTTTGTTGTCGATAACTTTTTAACTGCAATGGCAGCCCCATTCGAAAGAGTGCCCTGGATGTTGGTAAAGTTTTTCAGATGAATTGTGAATCAGAGGAACAAAAATAAGTACTTTACTTTCAAAAAGAATGTGCCTTTCCTTTTCTGTTAACTTTTTAATTCTAACCAACTTTCCGTTTCAAAATGAGAATTTTGGTACATTAGAAGATTCAAAAAGTCTTCTTTACTTTCTTGAATTCCGTGCCAAGTCAAAAATAGGCCAAATAAATTGAAATGGAAGGAGTATATATCTAGATGTCCGGTCATCAAACTAGCAAACGGAGAAAGGTTTAGCATAGTGCAGCTACACAATATCTTTTGTCATGAGAGAATATCTTTTTTGGAATGAAAATGAAGAATACAAAGGCGGACTAAAACTGTCGAAAGACATATCACAAAGAACACAAAAAATCATAACCTGCAATGAGTTAAAGATTCTAGCTAACCTTGTAGACGGTCCCAAAACCTCCCTCACCAAGCCGGTTCTTATCATCAAAATTATTTGTGGCAGCTTTAATTTTCCGATAGTTGTAAAGCCCTCCAGGGTAGAATTCAATTTCTTGATCTATATCAGCACATTATTAGTAAATAAATATCAGTTGATTGGAAAAAAAGAAAGAAAGAAAAGAAGCTAACTACAAATAAAGTGTCTTATGATTCATATGGTGGTAATTAAAACCGATAACTAGAGATAAAAATGTATCTTGGGCTTAACTCAACCCCAAAAGCTAACGAGCAATGTGGGACAACTTAATACCCCTCCAACCTATGCCCAAGCTTACCAATGGGAGGTTGGAAAAACATAATATGGGTGCTTAACAACGGGTAAAATAAGAATTGGGATAGATCTGATACTGATGTCATGATAAGAAATGGATCTTGGGTCTCCTTTTCAGGATGGTAAAGGGCGAGTAAAGAGGAGAGATAACATTTTCAGATTTTGGAGATCGCCTCAAAGATTGCTTCGTTTCAAATCCCAATGGAAAACAAAATAAAATCCATAATACAAGTAGTGTTACCTTCCCGGCGTAATTTCTCTTGGTACATCCAGGAAAAAACAATGAACAATGTTAGAAAAAGTAATGCAGATCCTGAAATTCCAACAAGCACTCCAAGGGATAGATGTGATTGATCTGGTTCATAAATTGTTACCATGAAATATCAGTCACAACATAGGGACAAAAAACATGTAAAATGGTAAACAGTCTGGGGTAGCTCGGTGCAAAAGCATCCCGCGTTCACGTAGGGTCCGAGGAAGAGCAGCACCCAAAGGGGTGTGATGTAGACAGCCTGCCCCTAATACGAGCAGTTTCCACAGCTCGAACCTGTAACCTATAGGTCACACGCAGACAACTGCACCAAGGCTCCCCTTCGTAAAACAGTGTAACAGTTGGACATAAAATGAATACCTAGAGTGACTGTAATCGCAGATATAAGGGGCCCATAGTTATCTGATGGGTATAAGATTGACCCTTTTCCAGACCAGTATAAGTGAATCTCGAGTAGATTGTTATGCACTTCAGCGGAATATTCCTTTGTTATAGGCTCATTCACAGCTTTTCCTTCTCCTTCTGCTTCTATGTTGAAGCTTGGCTCCACCTTTATTCCCTGCATAAATATTCTGTAAAGATCTTGTATATGTTTGCGTACCGATCAACAAGGTGGTTTTGGTTCCTTACCTGGATTACTATATCAAAGACTCGCCTTGTTTTGCCATGCGAAAGTCTATGTTTTCTCTTAGATATATCAGCAAAGTGAAGAATCACTTTGTACGTACCGGGTACCAAACAAAATCCATAATATTTCAATGAGATTGAGGATAAACGTGCTGTTCCATACAATTCGGCCTCACCAGTATGAACTTCGCACACATCATTTAGAGTATACCTGTCACGTTTTGCCCATAAGGAGGTTCCCATACTACTATAGCCCCAATTTAAATTATTACTCATGAAGAAAGTCGATCCACCCTCTTCTTGTACATCAGCTTCATAGACATTTCCGTAAACTGATGCAGACACACCACCGCAGTTTATATACAAATGGTCATCTACAAATGGATACACAAATTTTAGTACATGGTGCATTGCAACTTCAATGTGGAAACGACAAACTAGAAAAATAGCAATCTTATCATGAGTCATGAGACCAACACATTTAACTATTGAAATAATTATGTGTGCAGTTAGTCATAAGGAACATAACATAAGACGTATACTTAAATCACTTCATGAGTATAGTTGTTAATACTTACTTAACTGAGCTCCATTCCTACAATGCAAATCAACTTGGTCCCGCTTTGCAACCCTAAATTCAAATTTATGCACAAAGTTAAAGAGTATGGAACTACCAATTTTCTTCCGAGGCTAAGTCTTTTTTTTCCCTCTTTGTGGAGATACAGGTGGAAGAGCTTACTCTTCCGTTTCATTGAGGCAGCACGCGAACTGATTACTGATAAAGGGAATATGATTGGATTCAGAAATAGAAAAGCTACGTAGAAGCACATAAATAAGATTTTTTCTAGATATGTGAAAATCACACTTACAAGTTATGATTTTTCGTGTTTTTGAGGCTTAAGTTGAAATGGTTTTCAGAAAGATCCCTGCACTTCAACTTGGATGAGTGAGTGACATAATATGTTGTAGACATTAATGAAAAGTGAAAGCAGGGGCAAAAGATTATGTTAAATCAACTACTATTAGTGTGATTTTTCATTATATCCAAATAATGGATAGAAGAGTAAAAACAAGAACACAGAAAATAAGTCACTCTGCAAAACATGAAGTGTTTGCCCTTCTTTTCTTTTTCTGATAATCGAGGTGTGCAGGCTAGCTTTCGCCCACCTCGACTATGTACAACCAAAAATGTAATATATTAATGCAAAAGGCACTTACACGTATGGATGATGATCGGCCCAAGCTGGAATTCTCCCAGTGAATTTATTTTTTCTTAGAAATCTGGAAACAATGCATCGGATTATGACACTTGAAACAAGACAGAACAGAAAAAAAAGTGATAAAAGATCAACTTTTCGACATCACAGAGCTCAAGTATTCATCAAATGCGAGCTATCACACAATTCTGATATTCAAACAACACCAGAATAATACAATCTAATACACAAGTCCCGTAAGTTACATTGCAATTAGTATGAAAACTAATGTTCACTTCAAAAGCTTTCCATCTCTAGATCCGCCTCATCTGTTATACAACAACAACAACACACCCAATATAGCCCCACAAAGTGGGGTCCGGAAAGGGTAGAGTATACACAAACCTTACTCCTACCTCAGAGGTCGAGTGGTTTTTTTCGATAGACCCTCGACTCAAGGAAAAAAAGTCCGGAAGAAGTCAAGCGAAGTACAAAAACATCAGATAATAACAAATAACAGAATGAAAACCACAACAAATCAATGCAATAGTCAAGGTACAAGAAACAACATATAGTAACAGAAATCCATATAAGCTGTTATCGAAAAAAAAAAAACATGAGTTTTGAGATGTATAAACTATTACTGGCTTCGACAAGAAATGCATAGAAGAAAGATATAGACAAAAGGAAAGAGGTATAAAAGCTTTTCTTGCAGTGATGAATATTATATCCACATTTCATTACAAAAATAAGATCACGTATATTTAATGATTAGTTAGAGAAGCAAGATCACTTACATAAATTTCAGTGATTCCTGAACAGTATCTGGAATTACACCAGACAAATTATTAAAACTCAAGTCCCTGCATCAGGAGAAAAGAAAGTAATACACGCAATTAAGTTGTTTTTCCACACACTTTATTGTATGATGTTAAACGGAAGAGAGCAAGACAAAGATAGCACACTTTAAGAGCTTAGCCTGACGGAACTCTTTTATCAACAAACGACCTCATGATATAATAGTTTTCATTTGAAAAAAGCAGTCAAAGAAGAGAACATTTGAAGCATCGACTTTCTACTATAAAAAAAGCAGGCCCTTTTCTTTGTGAAGTAAACGAATATGGAGATATTTACTGCAGAAGCTTTCTTACAGATACTCTAGGTGAGGTATTGTCCATATCCAATCAGGGATTCCGGTATTTAGTGAGCAATTCCTCAATGTCCTAGATAAACAAAAAAATTGGAAAATAGAATTCTATTTTAGGAGAAAAGCAAAAGAAAAAAACTATTATTCCAATAAGCATGAAAGTTTTGGGTGGCACGGGACTCACAAAGTTTTCAAAGATTTCATTTTCGATAAATCTGGAAATGAGTGTTCTCCAACTAACGGAGATGAGTGTTCTTCAACTAAGTCACTGATATACCTGAAAGTAGATATTACATAATCCTTAATAATTCAAAGTTTGGGAGAACTCCTTTCAAGGATGCGTGTATCGGAAAAAAAACAGGAATTTACAATTGTGCTAGATTCTTCAGCTCTGTGAACTTGTGAGGCAATGGTGCAGAAAAATTGTTCCCCATCAGATTCCTTCTCAACATGTGCAGAAAAAATAAATCAATAGTCTTGCTAAAAACATGCAGATAGTATAAGAGCGTACAGTTAGTTAGTGAGTTTTACATGATAAGCAGATTTTTCCACCCTTCAGTAAAATCCGGGATTTTTCCACTGAGGTTGTTCCCTCGCACATCGCTACAAAGAAAGAAGATAAACAATTGAACACTACTAGAAACAGAGGCTTAATCGGAAATTTGTGTTATAAAACATGATTTTCCACCCCATTTAAGAAAATCGTTATCTTCCCATTGAAAAATGTTCGGTGGCTACTGCCAAAGATATTTTGATAAGGAAGATAAGAGAGTTGATACTTACAAAGTTTTCAGGTTCACCAAACTATAGAAGCTCGACGGCAAGGCACCAACAAATTCATTGTTCTGCAACTGCCTGAAATCATTTACAACATAATAAGTATCCCTGTTTCGTTAGGTACATGCACCCAAAAGTAACTAACAAAAATATCCGTACAACTCCTCAAGATTCACGAAACTTGTGAGACTATCGGGGAGTTCACCCGAGAGTTGATTATCCGCCAGGTTCCTAATTGTGAAGGAAAATAGATGAGGATTAAAGTTTAACCAAACCAATAGGGAAGTACAAGTATGGATCTTATTAAGGCGTTTACAATTCGGTGAGGGTCCCAATTCCTCCCAGCTCAGATATGTTCCCTGATAATAAATTATAGCTCAACTCTCTGAAAGGACAAGAAAATAAATATATTATGAACTAAGACGACTAGATAGTAATAATTTATTTCGCAATATGCAGCTTTAGACTTACAATATTTCCAAAGATTCGAGAGACTTCAAATTTGGAGGTATTATTCCGTCGAACATGTTTTTGCACAAAGAACTGTAATATCAACCAAGGTAATGATTAAATACGATCCCAAGATAGAACTCTGAGTGAATTTTCTAGTTGACCCATCTTCATTGGTTCAAAACCAAATTTTAAAATGCCGGATCAATGTTAACTCCGCATCAGTTGACATGTAAAAATGCAGATGTAACTGGCAAACAGTTTGCTACAGGGCACAATTAAATCAAAGTGTGGTTATAGCATTTAATTTGATTTATTAGTTTGTCATTATATACAATTTTCCCTATAAAATATTCCTCACTCACAATTTTCGTTATTGGAACGCCAATGATCTAATGGTTCTTAAAGCTTACAAAACCAAATAGATACAAACACCAACATAAGGATATAATTAGGTAAGCTGATGACTTACATTTTTTTTAAGGAGCTCATTTTAGCAAGGAAATGTGGAATTGTTCCGTTTAATGAATTATCACAGAGAGAACTGTCACAGATAGAACATTATAAGCATTAGAGGTAATTAAAGAAAAGAATTCCTTATTTGGCTTCATCGTATGAATAGTAATGAAAGACTTCAAAAATAGATGAGTAAATTTCTAATGGACACAGTGAAGGATGGAGAATATAATGCAAAGTTTGCAGCCGAAGTTATGAAACTACTCACATGTGCGTTAGTCGCGTCAGATTTTCAAATGAATCAGGAATTGGTCCCCTCAACTTGTTCCCATCCAAATTACTGTGATCAACCAAAGTAGATAGACTTATAAAGGATAGCACATTATCGAATCTTGGATATGAAGTAGTTTAGTTTTAGACTTTATTATATTCAGATCCTTTTTAGAGTTTGATTACCTCTAATTTAGTAATTTATTCTGGAAAAGGTGGAATGCAAGCCCTACGAGATAAGATCACTTTCTAAATATGAGTGCTTAAGACGTTTAGACTTTAGCCGTGAGCTACCCTGCTATTATTCAAGTAATGACGTGTTTAAATCTAGTGGCGTGTGCACTAAAGCTCCAGGGGAAGGGGCAGACCACAAGGGTCTAGCTGTACGCCGACTTCCCTTGCATTTCTGCAAGAGACAGTTTCCACGGCGTGATGGCTACAACTTTACCAGTTACCCCAAGGATCCCCTTCGAAAAGCACAATACAAATAAGAATAAATTGTTTAGGTATCCTTACAGAGTAGTCAAATATTTGAGGTTTCCAATGTTGTTAGGGATCCAACCTTCTATTCGTCTATTGGAGAAATCCCTGCAGTTCATTGTGTTGCAAAGACATCAATCAGAAACTAGAAGTTGCATAGTTGAAAACAAATACGACAAATATTAACTCCCTTGAGACCACAACTTCAAACAATAATAATGAACGTAAAACAAGGATGATTAGCACATATTTGGCATGAAAAGTACTAACTTAGAATGTCTCTTAACTTGCATTACATTTTAGTGGTGAAATTGTGCAGACGTTGCTATAATTATAGTGAAATCAATTTTGGTCGAGTAGGAAAAGATGAATCTTCCTGCTTCATGGAAAACCTTTTAGTACAACGGACTTTATTAATCAACATATATAGAAATGTAAAGAGACATAATTTAAGAGGAATGAAGGGTGAAAAGAAGAAATCACAAAATTGTAATTTGGAGGAATACATCCTCAAACTTTTAAAAAATCAATCTGTACAAACATAAAGACACAGTTTAAAACAAATCTCTAACATTACAACATCGTCAATCTGGCGTACCATTCAATAATTTTCATGTAATATGAATCATTCACACGATTAAACCTCTTCAGAATACTAATTCTGAGATATATGTAATCTACTGTGAAAAATTCAATTAGAAGTAGTGGTTTAAATCTCAACAGAGACAAAAAACATAGCTTTGGTGGACAGAGTTACCAGATACTTGTTGTTGTAGGAGGTGACAGATATTACTCAGAAAATCATTAACAAGAAGAGCATTCGATGAATCAAAAAAAATAAAACAATAATAATAGTAAATAACTTGGATTAAAAGCATACATCTCCACCACTCGACATCTTGTATGATTCTCAACATAACAATCGCAAGTAACTTTGGAATTACTTCCAGTTATCAAACAACTTGGTCGTAATACTGTTGATTTACACCGAAGCAGCTCAGTGATGACATCCTCTGGCATCCACACACAGAAATATTGGAAAAAGAAAAATTAAAATGGATAGCCTGTGATGTCATGAACATTTCGAAAACAAATATATGCATAGCCCATAAAGGTTATTCAGCTTTCATTTCAACAGTAATAGCTGATGCATAAAACGTTATATGTTACACTACTCTAAGAGAATCTGACATTCACCTGAAGCGCGTCAGCAAGTTAAACTTGCGTAGAACGTAAACAATGGCCAAGTAGCCTTAAAAAGTATGACAATTGCAATCTTACCATCTTCTCTGGCAAGAGGAGGTATTTCTGATCTACTTGTATTATGCTTAGTTACCGTGCATATACTGCGTAGAGGACCGTGCGTAGCCTGTTCAACAGTCACCTCACAATGGACTAAAATCAGCAAAAGAGAAATGAAAATCCTGTAAACATACATGAACATTGCCATATTAGCTCACAAGAAATGCTTTCTTAACCAAATACTTCCTCAAATATGTGCCCATACCTATATAATAGCATTCTTTCTCCAAGTATAACCAATAATGAGTGTCGCTAAGGCGGATCTAAGATTTTAAATTTTAAAGATTCCTACAATAACAACATATCCAGTGTAGCTTCACAAAGTGGGGTGGGGTCCCGGCCAGCCGATTTTTTTTTAGAGAAATGAGTGTACTAAAACTTTTTTAAATTAAACTACGTAATATTTAATAACTAATATTTTTGGACACGGGTTTTTCAAATCAATCGGCTACTCTTCTCAAAAAGTGAAAAGAAGAGCTGATGCAAGTGAGATTCAAACATATGAACGCTTTTATAAGTTTATGTGTTTTGACTTTTTCAAGACGTCTGAAATCACTGGATTGCATTATATTGTTGTGTCAAGAGTGTCTAGATTATGTTATACAAATGTACACTTGACAAGAGTATAGCTACGCCCCTGGTAAAAACCTCTACCAAAAAGGTCGAGAGCTAGGTTTGTTTTTGTCACACGGTCCGCTCAAGAAAAAACAGTCTAAAAAGAAGTAGATTTCTACAATAACCTCAACTTAATGTATAATCATAACCTAAGTCCCTCGACGGTCCAAAAATGTTGATTGATTTAATTTGTCGAATCCTTCAAAATCAGTGCATTTTTCAAGGATTCAACACGATATTTTTTGAGAATTCGAGCAACATAAATCCTAACTATATTCATAATTAAATACATATACATGATCTAGGCAATAGCTATCCGCTCCTAATGTGTGGATTATAAAAAAGGAACAATCCCAATTTCACTTTTTCTGTTGTTTCCACTTCTGGGCCCTTACAGCATAGCATTGCTCATCTTTTTATAAAGCTGAAACCTTCAATAATTCTCCATATAGTCCTTGACTTATTTCTATCCCATGTACACTGTCACATTCATTTGAACTCAGTACTTTCAACGCTAAGCATAAATTTATATGTAAAAGTCTATGTTTGATAAACGGTGGATAAATTTATATCGTCAATCAAATACAGTATAAATAAATTTTATTTCAGGCTTAATTATGAGATATCTCACCTTATCTAGCGTACCAAACAAATCCGCTTCTACATTTACAAACTTCAAATTCACTTTACAGAGAATCAGTCCACTACCAAAAAGGCAAATTCTATGTGAAAATTAAAGCAACTCGTGATTTGCATATAAGGTGTTAGATGAAATGAATCAAAGAGAGTTCAATAAAAAATTTGAGACCTATTTGTAATTTTTTCTCGTTTGTTCAAGCCTTCTTGAACGTTAAAATATGAAATTCGAAATTTACTATCATATCAAAAGTTACAATAATGCTTTGAAATTTGTATACCCCTTAATATGAGTATTACATTTAAATACATATATTAATTATAGATTGTCATCCGAAATGATTTAGCGAATGAATACTTAATGTTGAGGGTAGAAAGGAGATTTTGATCAAATTAAGTCATTATATAAAGCAATTTATTAAAATAATAAGTTTTTTTTAAATTTTATAAAATTAGTATAAACGTATTTCACAGTAACGTTTTAGGGTATATTTTATTTTTTAAAAGTAGACGGCGTTAAATTGATTTACGTTATTCACAGTAACGTTTTAGGAGTTAAACGTTACTCAAAATAACGTTTTAGGAGTAAAACGTTACTTATAGTAACATATATCAACTTAATATTGTTAGCTTTTAAAAAATAAAATATATCCTAAAACGTTACTGTGAAATACGTTTATATTAGTTTTATAAAATTTTTAAAAAATATATTACTTTAATAAATTGCTTTATATAATAGCTTAGTTTGATCAAAAATTCTAGTAGAAGATTAAAAGAAATAATTTTTACTTGATAGGCTAAAAGTGAAGGTGAATAAGTAAAAGTAAAGGGAGAGTATTAATATACAATTTTTTGGTTTTTGCTCTTTAATTTCCATTTACTTTTTTTATAATTGAGACTTATAAATTAATTTTGCATTGACTCCTTCCTTTTCAAGTCTTTGTGTTTGTTGCTTACTTTCTACAATTATTCAAGTCCTTTTCTGTTGTCAAATCATCACTACAATGGAATCGAAATGAGAAAACCCCACAGGAGATAGGATAAACATATACTATTATTCTTTTCATTTAATATTCGATATTTATTCTAGTGTTCAATAAAAAAAAACACTTATATTATTTTTATATCACAATCCTCCGCTGCGAATAAATAGTTTATAGCTATAGATATATACCATCAATTCTCTTTTAGATTATTATTTTTTTCATAATTCTCACACAATGTTATATATATATATGTTATATATATATATATATATTCTTTTTTAAAAATTATCCATCAGAATTTAAATTCCAATTATTAGACTAATAAAATTCTTCTGTTCATGAAGAAAACGTACACGAGTAAGAAATTATAGTTATTTTTGAGTTTTTTTAATTATGACCATCGAAACCCAAAGTTGGCTTCTTTTTATGTGTGAGTATATATCTAGAAGTTATTTTTGACATGACAAATGTATAGTAAATCGAGTCTCATGCCATTATTTTGTTATCTCCATACTCATTTTGCGGAACTATATACCCTTATAACAGTTGATATATATATATATATATATATATATAT
>NC_028639.1:655925-673428 GCF_001406875.1 Solanum pennellii | reverse complement strand
TGATATATATATATATATATATATATATATATATATATATATATATAAAAGTGATTATTCTAATGAAAATTGATAGTATGATTTATTGTCACCTTCTTATGAGCATTTATATTTTAACTTTTCCTTTCACATTTTGCATTATTTTGAATGTTTCATTTATTCATGAGAATCTCTCTTTCAAAGACGGCAGCAAAAAAAGGTTTCTTTTAATTTTGAATTTTTGTCACCATTTGCTAAGTATAGTAAATAAATATCTCATTTTCTCTTAAATAAATAGTACTTAACATTCACACCAATTCTTGGCACTCTAATATTTATTCTTCTTCCATTGGCTTGCGTTAGGATCACAAAAAATTTGAATAGCTATGGTACTTACTTTTTCATACAGGGTGTATTCAGTACGAAGAAAAATATTTTTTCAAAAAATAAGTGGATTTATTTTTGTGTGTGTATAGTATATGTAGTAAAAAAAATATTATCTTAAACGTATTTGTATATAATATAGATAAATATTATGAGAGGTGGGGGTATGGATATAGGCGCGTTGGATAATGGAGATGGGTGCGAGGGTAAAGATGACCATGTGTTAAGAGGTTGGGTGAGGAGGACGCCATCAATGTGAAACTTGTTTTTCGTAGTTCCACTAGAGAAAGTCGTTTAACTCATTTTTAAGAAACTTGTATTCGTAGAGAATATGTTCACCAAAACTTTTAAACCAATCGAATATGGAAAATGCACCGGAAAATATTTTTCTTTGTACCGAACATACCCTTACTCCATCTCTCATTTCTCAATTTCTATATATTGATTTATATAGGGATAATGCACATGTACCCCTTCAACCTATACCCGAAATCTCAGAGACGCACTTATACTATATAAGATCCTATTACACCCCTGAACTTATTTTATTAATAATTTTCTACCCCTTTTCGACCTACGTGGCACTATCTTGTGGGCCCAACGCTGATTGACTTTTTTTTCAAACTAGTGCCACGTAGGCCCAAAAGGAGTAGAAAATTACGTATAAAATAAGTTCAGGGGGGTAATAGGACCTTAGTATAGTATAAGTGTCTCTGGGATTTCGGGCATAGGTTGAGGGGGTACCTGTGCATTTTCCCATTTATATAATATGAATTTTAGTTCTTTATGTTTTCTTGATTATTTTTTTTCTAATTTCTTGGTTATATAGGATAAAAGTGAACTTCTTGAAGGAAAAGTTGATTGGAGAGGAAGAATAGCTACTAAAGATAAACATGGAGGACAAGGCCCTTCCTTACTCATCCTAGGTAAAAAGAATATTGATATTGTCTGTTCTGAGCTAAGATCGTATAATTTTTTCACAAAACATTTCATAAAATTAATAATATTATTGCACCATTAGTTTCGATACCAATTACTGAATTAAGTCAATTCAAGATTAATATTCTTAACATAGTGTAATATTTTTCGCTCTGTACCAAGTTGCCACATGATTTCTCCAAATAATTATTATGCCATACCATTATTAAGAATGTAATGATATGTGTATCTATTTTTATAAATATATATTTTGACTACATACCATAGGTTAAATTCCCCCGAGTGAAAATCCTAGCTCAGTCGCTGATTCCAGTATTTAATATTTTACGTATTAATTACTAGGTACATTTGCTTGTGAGAACATAGCATCATTTGTATTAGGAGTAACCTTGGTGACTTATTTCAATGGAGTGATGCATTATGATGTAGCTGATGCAGCAACTCAAGTTACAAATTACTCTGGAACCAGTTATATTTTAACTGTCCTTGTGGCAATCTTAGCTGACACTTATATTGGAAGATTCACAGCTGTTTTTGTTTCATGTTGGATTGAATTCTTGGTAATATTTCATATTCTCTTCATTTATTTATTTTATCTGAGTGAGTAGTTTTTGTAAGTTTTATGCATTGACAGTATACAAATTATGTATACGATTAAAGATATACCTAACATGTTGATAATTTATCTGAGTAGTTCTTTTTAAGTTTTATGTGTTGACTGTATAGGAATTATGTATATGATTAAAGATAAATCTAAGGGTACGTAACATATTATAACACCAGATTCATTTGAAATTAGTATTTTTTTTATGCAAAACATAATTTCATGTGTAAAAGAACATCGAAGTTGTAACATATATACTAATAGAATTGAACTCATAGAGATTAAATCCTACTTCTTATAACTTTGCAATATTAGGTAAGAAAAATCAAACTTTGAATGGATATAGTATATAATATCATCATTTTAACTATGACTATTAGTTCCAAAATAAACATAGATTTTTTAAGTTTTTTCCTCTACATTATCATTTGTGACTTGTAAGTGACATCTAATTAATTTTTGGGTAATTAACTGACTTAAAACACCCATATAATGTGATTCAAATACAGATAATAAAACACAAAACAATAATTGACAATCAAACACTTAATTTATATCCTATATTGATTGAACCCTTTTAAGATTTCAATACCTGTATATTTGATCCTTCAAAAGTGGTATATTTTAGAAGGATCCGACATCTGACACGTCCGCAACATTATTTTTTCGAAAATCCTAGAAACATAGCTTATACCTATGTTTTTCTCATACGCTCCAAAAATATTGTCGGTTGAATTCTTCAAAAAAAAATACACGTTGAAGAATCCGACACGCACCTGTCGATATTTTTGAAGAGTCTGAACTTATTTATACCTCTTTATATTATGGAAATCTTACACTATTAATGAATTCCTAAACTATTTGATAGGGACTAGGATTGCTAGCATTTCAAGCACACTATCCCAAATACAAGCCACCACTTTGCAACATTCTTGATCCAACATCAAATTGTGAGAAAGTTGATGGAAAAAATGCAGCCCTTTTATTTGTTGCACTTTATTTAGTAGCACTTGGCTCAGCAGGGATCAAATCAGCATTGCCATCACATGGTGCTGATCAATTTGATGAGAAAGACAAGAAAGAAGCAATTCAAATGTCAAGTTTCTTCAATTGGCTTTTGTTAGCTGTGTGTCTTGGTGGTTCATTTAGTACAACATTTATTGTGTGGATTCAACAACATAAAGGATGGGATTGGGGATTTTTTGTGAGCACATTGGCTATGTTGTGTGGTGCAATAATATTTTGTGTTGGATTACCATGGTATAGAATATTTGTTATTAAAGGAACAAGTGCCATCACTGAGATTTTCCAGGTAAACTATCACCTTTTCGTGAGTTTCACATCTGATAAACTATATATTACTTTCTTGGTGTACTAAAAAACACACCTAGATCCTGAGTTGACCTACACGTGTCTGTTGTTGATTGGAAACAAGTATTTGGCCAACTCATCATCGAAATTTGAGGGTGTGCATGTTTTAATATAAAGAGAGTGATAGTTTAGGTAGGTAAAGAGAACTCGTGAAAAACTCTAGTACAAAAAACTTATATTGTGGATTCAAGAACATAAGGTCGTCCTTTCGAAAGTTAAACATAAGTCTTAGCTATATGTTGCTCGGATTTTTTAAAATACTGCCTGATATGTTGTAAATCCTCCAAATTTTATTCATTTTTTGAGGATTTGACACGAGTACAACTACATTATTTAAACGACCCAACCAAACATTGATCATTTTTAATACTATTCTCTTTCTATGACAAACTATGATCACTTCACTAATTTTGTTTGCCTTCCTTGTGTTCTTATTGATAGGTGTATGTTGCAGCCATAAGAAACAGAAATCTTCAACTTCCTCAGGATTCGTCTGATCTCTATGAGATCGACGAGGATGAGGAAGTTGCTATTTCAACAGAGTTTCTACCTCATACTGATACATACAAGTTAGTTATCTCTCTGTTTCATACACTTAATTGTACGATCAATTTTTTATATTATCAGATCACCTAATAGATAATAATAAGTATCACACCTAACAAACAGGATTGTATAAGTAACCTAGAAATTAAATAAGATGTCTACGACCGTGTGTTGGTGCAACAACATTTTTGAAGAGTCTGAGAAATTTGACTAACTTTATCTCTTTTTCTTTTCTTTTCTAGGTTCTTGGATAAAGCAGCTATTATTCAAACATCACAACAACAATCTGAAAAAGCAATTAATCCATGGAGACTTTGTAGAGTTACACAAGTAGAAAATGCAAAAATCTTGCTAAGTATGGTACCTGTTTTTTGTTGTACAATTATTATGACACTTTGTCTAGCCCAACTACAAACATTTTCAATTCAACAAGGCTTCACCATGGACACAAGGATCACAAATTCCTTTCACATACCACCAGCCTCATTGCCAATCATCCCCATTGTGTTCTTGATCATCATCATCCCCGTCTACGATCAAATCATTGTTCCAATCTTGCGCAAATTTACCGGCATTCCCACAGGTAAGGGTGTCAAATGAATGAGTTTAACTGACTTTGAACAGATCAAAATAGATAAATAAGTTGATTGAGCTAAATTTGACAAGTCAAAATGAATAGAGTTAATCAATAAGTAGGGGTGAGTCATTAACTCGTCCTGATATTACTTTGAGGTGAAATAAATTGGCAAACATGGGCTAGCTAAACAATTAAGTCATAACTCAATCAATTCAACTCTTATTTTATTTTCTTATATTAAAACTTTTGTTTTCTTTATAATGTTATTATATTACATATTAAAATTAAAGTATCTTCTTTTCTAAATATAACGAATCAAAATAATTTGAATTAATAAAAAGATGATTCATTAATCCATCCAAAATTTACTTGGTCTAAAATGAGTTTGATCCCAATCGCCCAAAACACTTACATGCTTTGGGCTAGCTTGAGCTTATCATATCTTTACAGGCTAATTTTATCACTTCTACCTATATACAGGCATAACATACTTACAACGAGTCGGGGTTGGCTTAGTCCTCTCCGCTTTATCTATGACAGCAGCCTCTATCTTAGAAGTCAAGCGCAAACAAGTAGCACGGGAACACAACATGCTTGATGCGATTCCCGTGCTACAACCATTGCCTATTAGTGTGTTTTGGCTCTCAATCCAATTCTTCATATTTGGAATCGCGGATATGTTTACCTATGTGGGACTTCTTGAATTCTTCTACTCTCAAGCACCAAAAGAACTGAAATCAGTGTCATCATGTTTTCTATGGACTTCAATGTCAATTGGATATTTCTTGAGTTCAATTATTGTGAAAATTGTGAACAAGGCAACTAAAAAAGTTACAAATAGTGGAGGGTGGTTAGTTGGGAATAATTTTAATAGGAACCATTTGAATTTATTTTACTTGATGTTAGCTGTTTTGAGTTGTTTGAATTTTTGTGTCTATTTGGTTGTTGCTAGTAAGTATAAGTATAGGGTACAAAAAAGTCTTAGTGAGAAAAACGATAGTAGAGTACATGCTTTAAAAGATCGAAACAGTTTCTCAATCTTCTCAATGTAAGAGTAGAAATTGAGTTAAATCAGTAAACACTATCAACCTCTCCAAAATCTCATTTACGAGATTTCAATGAATATGTTATTATTATTGTTGACTAAGATTTAAAAGTGGAAATTTATGTTCTTTGCTATATATATTAGCAAGGAAATGAATTTCTTTCTAATTGTACTTGGAAAATTCAGTTGTTTTGGAAATTGAAATATTAGTTCCTTATTGTTGCTTGACTAGCAAAAGGTCTTTATATTTTATATTCAAAAATATTAATTTGTTATATTCAATCAATTGTATTTCTCTTTAAGGAAAATTAAAAGAGTAAATACTATTTCAAATTGAGTAACTTTGCGCTCTATTAGAATTGTTTTGATCCAAATTTATCTTTTTTCTCAAGAAAAAGTCTCGTTTATACCCTTAATAGCTAACGAACTTCAATTCAAGCATCATCTCAAATCGTTATTATGTGACAACCCCCTCGGGATCCACATACTCAGGTATTGTCTCTGCCATGGGCGGCCATTCGCTCTTTTAATCCCCTCTTGCGATCTCCTTGGGAGGGATGTAAAGGAGCCATAGGTCACGGGTTCGATTCTCCCTTGAGGCTGCGAGCCAATAAGAAGGAATTAAAAGAGCAAATGGCTGTCCATGGCAGAGACAATACCTGAGTATGTGGATCCCGAGGGGATTGTCACATATTATAAAATAAAAAAGATAAAATCAAACATATACATAAAGTTCACTCAATTTATCTTAGAACTCCTCAATAGCATTAATGGTAAATTCAACGCGATTAGCTAATGGTAGATAATGACAGCCAAAATTCTATACGTTTATTAAGATTTATTATGTATATATAAAAAATATTCTTTTAAACTTTTATATATATACCATTTAAATTTTATCACTTAAATTATAGTCAAAAAGTTTAGAATAAATCAATGTTCACTCGGGTAACTTATGCAAAGTAATTTTCACTAAATTATTATTATTATTATCTTTATTTTTGTTATTATTATTATAAAATTTTCATATAATAGTAATTCACAAAAAAAACTAAACATTCCATGCAACGTGGCTACGAGGCTTAGAAATACAAGCCACCTCGACGACACATGTATGACTACGTGTCCACCCAAAAATCCACCACATCATACAATGCCACCACAACGACACATACACGCCTACGTGCCCGCTTCAAAATCCGCCACATCATTCAATGCCACCTCATCAGAAAAAAAAACTTAATAAAGCTCCACCCAAACTCAACCACTTTATTTGTACTTCAAAAAATTTCAAGATTAAATTTAATTTCAATATTATTACTGTTCTACCACTATGGCTTCTACAACGAAAGGTCATGAGCAAGTTCCACCAGGTGAGCCTATGTCAATAGGGCAACATATGCTAGACAAAGGGGCTCAAATGATGCAATCTTTGAAACCTATCAAACAAATGAACCAACATGTTTGTACTTTTGCTATGTACAGTCATGATATGTCCCGTCAAATTGAGACACATCATTATGTCACACGCGTAAATCAAGATTTTCTTCAGTGTGCTGTTTACGATTCTGATGAATCCAACGGACGCCTTATTGGTAATAATTGTTAGTTTCGTATTTTTTGAACTTCATGTTCAGGCAGATTTAACGTTACTATAGGTATAAATATAATTATGAATTTAAAATGCAGGAGTGGAGTATATATTATCTGATCGTATATTTGAAAGTTTGCCTCAAGAAGAACAAAAACTTTGGCATTCTCATGCACACGAGGTTTGTACCTTGTAATTTTCATTTTTTTTAACACCATATATTGTTAGACGAATGATTTTGTAGTCCGTTATAAATTTATTTTTAGTTTTATATCGATTTTACAAGAAATTTTCATTTTTTTAACACAATATATTGGTAGAGATCGTTTTCTCCTAGTAGGTTAATTACTTAGTTACCATGTTTACTACAATAAAAATAACGTTTAGGGGAATAAATTATATAAACTAATAAAGATTAATATACTTTTGGCGGCATTAGCGAACTGTCATTGGATTTCACTTTTCAAATCCCTATTTTTCGTACCCCTGAGAAATTCTGAATTCACCACTGTATTTAGCGATAATATTTAACATTAATTAATTATCACTAAAAATATGTTTGGAGGTGTTTCTGTTACGTAAATTTTTTTTTGTAATTACATAAACTACCTCTTTATGGTCATCGTACATTTATACTTTGTCTAAATATGTGATATGTATATTTTTTTTTAATTTATGTAAGGGTTTGATCTTTGTGAGCTTTTGATATGTAGATAAAATCAGGACTTTGGGTGAATCCAAGAGTTCCAGAAATGGTAATAAGGCCTGAACTGGAGAATCTTACCAAAACCTATGGCAAATTCTGGTGTACGTGGCAAACAGACAGAGGTAACTAGTTTGTTTCAGTTCATATGACACTATTGACGATTTCGAGACTCAAACGAGTTTTTTTCAAGTCTTTGCTACTAGTATATTAGCCCTCTTATCTCAATTTGGGCGTTATATTATGTTGATTATTTTTTATTTTGAGATTCAAACAAGATATTTTTTTCCATCATTTGAAATTTGGTACTAATTGCTAATTTAACTTGCAATTTGAAAGGTGACAAGTTACCAATTGGGCCTCCATCACTAATGATGTCTCCACAACCAGTTGATTTAGGGATTGTGAAAATAGGTTTAGTCAAGAAGAGAGATGACAAGTACAACCTTTCGACGGACACCATGAAAACAGTTCGAACTGATTTATCTGAGCCCACGCGGCTGAATCCGATGGCTGATTATTGGGTGAAGCATGGTAAAGGTTTCGCCATTGATGTCGATGATGTTGAGATGAAGAAGATAGCACCATTTCCATGAGTTTTACCCTCGTATATTTTGAAAAGATGTTTAATTAATTATAGTTTAATAATTAATTTTTTCTTTTTTAGTTGATAGTATAACGTTTTTTGTAATATCCCGGAAGGCAAGAATAAATATAAGTACATAAGTTATTGCACATTGCGTTAACAATGTAGATGTTTAAATTTCTCTTATTGATTATAGTTTTTATAAAATAGTTTTTAATGGAATCTGTTACATAAACTATCAAATATTATTTGAGAATGTTTACAAATAAAATTGAGACTTCACTTTATTGAATATATCAATTAGAATATTATCTTTTTTATTATATAATATTTTGCAATACTCTTTATTAAAAAATAATTTGTTACCGATTAAGATAATATTTTAAAATTTTAATTATTTGATAATCTAATTGGTTTGAGTTTGAAATCAAAAAATTAAAAAACAATTTACAAAATTATATGAAAACATGTTTGATCTAAATTGAAGTGAATGACAAGTTAAGAAATAAAAAGTAATTACAAATTTAGTTTTCTACTTATTTTAATTATATAATTACATCAACAATAAAACTTCAAATATATGTGCATAATAATTAGCAAGGAATAACGACAAATTATTAAGAATGTTTTAGTAAATAATAACAAAAAATCAGATATAAAATATTTATTTCACTTATTAAATTTTATTTCTTTCATTTTCCATAATTACTTTTTTTACAGCATTGTTACCTTCTTCATTTATATTAGTATTAAAATTTTGGTTATTACTAGTATATACATGCTTTTTATATTTAAAATAAATTATATTTAATTTGACCTATCTATATATTTGAGTACTTACTCAAATACATGTATTTGATATAGTACGAAAGAGATGTGAGTCAGTGAGTGGCATGTAATTAGTGAAATATGTATTTTTCTTGGGGACGAGGGTTGAGTGAAAAATGATAAATATACCTTCGAGCTATTATAAATGATACGTAAATATCTTCTGTTATATTTTTGTAATATTTAGTGTCTCTGTCATTCAAAATTTTGAGTTGGTTAGAGGGAGAAATTGTGGGTCACAAGTTTGATACGTTATCACTTGTGTGAACCTCCCATGTATTCTGAGTGAATTGGTTGAGGTTGTTTCCCTCTGTATTTTGTACTCTCATATTTATAGTGGATTGCTCATCTCCTTTGTGGACGTAGGTCGATTGACCGAACCACGTTAAATCTTTGTGTCTTTTGGTATATTTCTCGTTGTCTTCTTACTCGTGGTCTTTCGAGGTTTGCTTTGCTAGCTTTCGCGTTTACACCTGCTTATTTGCGGTCCTAACAAGTGGTATCAGAGCCAGATTCAATGATGGAGTCAGGTTTAGTGGTTCGATAATCGATGATTGAACCAGGTTAGAAGGAGGTGTTCATCTTGGCGGGTGTAGTTCTAGCCGCAACCTTTTTGACAGTAATGAAGATTTTGTTGGAGAAATTGTTTCAGAGAGGTTCTCTGTGTTGAGACAAAAATTTTGCAAAGGAGATTATGGAGAGGAGAAGCAAATTGTTGAAGATTAAGTGCAGAAGGTGGACAAACTTATTTTGTCAGAAATTCAGGCCAAGGGGGAGATTCGTTGGGTTTTATTTGCCCTAAATTTCTTACCATAAATAGGTTTTCCTTTTAGGAAAAAGTTTTTGATTGACTAATCCTTTTCTTGTAGGAAAAGGTTTAGGACTCTATAAATAGATGAATGTTCCTTCTAACTTAATCAGCATTCACAATGTAGTCTTAAGGGCTTTGAGAGTTTTGGTTAGAGGGAGAAATTGTGGGTCACAAGTTTGATACGTTATCACTTGTGTGAACCTCCCATGTATTCCGAGTGAATTGGTTGAGGTTGTTTCTCTCTGTATTTTGTACTCTCATATTTATAGTGGATTGCTCATCTCCTTTGTGGACGTAGGTCGATTGACCGAACCACGTTAAATCTTTGTGTCTTTTGGTATATTTCTCGTTGTCTTCTTACTCGTGGTCTTTCGAGGTTTGCTTTGCTAGGTTCCGCGTTTACACCTGCTTATTTGCGGTCCTAACATATATGCCTTCTATTCTAACGGAAATTAAATAGGAACACGTCGCGCGATTTTATTCATCTATCTGATGTTGGATCGGTGGATAAGACTATGACATATGTATATTCATTAGTATAAATAATATATATGCTTTAATTTTTAGACGACAGAGACACTGATATCTCAGACAACTACATATCATTTTTATAATTCAAAAATATATTTATTATTTTTTCCTAATATATTTAAATATACTCCACTTGTTGAACATAATGCCATTTTCCACAATTAAAAACCCAGCTAAACCATCTCTGTAATATTCCATCAACTTCTCAACCATCTCTGTAAACAAAAAAAAAAAATCAAATCTTTTTAAAAATGGGTTTGCTCAAATCCCTTAATCATCATCTTCTTCATGCTCAATAACATTTTCATAATCAAATTCCTTTCATTTCTTGGTCTCATAGCAATTTTTTTACTCTTTTATTCGATTCTCACAGTACCAGATCCAATGCAGAATGTACAAATCAACGAAGCTGAAACCAACAAAACTGACGTTTATTCAGTTTGGGCGATTCCATCGGAAGATGTAAGTGTTAGGGTTAAGAAATTGATGGGTAGTCTTAGATCGGAATTTGGTGGCCCCCAATTTGAACCTCACGTGACTGTCGTCGGAGCGGTGAGGTTAACGGAGGAAGAAGCACGTGACAAGTTTAGAAAAGGATGTGAAGGGGTGAAGAAGGTGTATAGTGGTACTGTGGAGAAAATTGATATTGGGACTTTTTTTTATCAATGTGTTTATCTTTTGCTTCATCCAACTAATGAGGTAAAAAAAATTAAATCTTTTTATTTTTTGAATTGTTGGTTGTAGTCGTAGTATTACTCGTGTAGTTTCTTGTCCTTAATTTGATTTCATGTTATTATTTGTTTGATTGCTTGTATTTCGATTATCGTACTATTTTGTTGTTATTTGTTGATTCATAGTGCCTTGGTTTTTGTTCCAATGTGTTGATTCTTTATAACTCTGATTATCATACTGTTTTGTTGTTATCTGTTGATTCGTAGTGGCTTGGTTTTTGTTCCAATGTGTTGATTATCGTATTGTTTTGTTACTATATGGTGCTATAAGTTGATTAATAATGCCTTGGTTTTTGTTGTGATATGTTGAATAGTTATACTTCGATTATTGTATTGTTTTGTTACTATATTTTTGATTCCTTGTAGCTCAATATCTATTGCGATGTGTTGATTACTTATCGTGTTGTTTTGTTATTGTATATGCTACTATATTTTGATTCCTTTGTGGCTTTGTACCTTGTCTGTTCTTACATGTTGATTATCGTACGTGTTGATTACTTGAACCTTGATTATCGTATTGTTTATTCAAATTTTTATCAGTGTGTTTGTTTATCTTTTGCTTCATCCCATCACTGAGGCAAAAAAAAGATCTTTTTTATTATATTTGAATTATTAGTAGTCGTAGTATTATTCCTCCAGTAGTTTCTTGTTCTTTGATTTTCTTTACTATATATATTGATTCATTATTACCTCGCTTATCATATTGTTTTGTTACTATATGTTGATTCCTTGTACCTTGATTTCTGGTCCTATGTGTTGATTACTTTGTATCTTGACTATCGTACTATTTTGTTGTCATCTGCTACTATATGTTGATTCTTTATACCTCTACGTGTTACAGCCAACACTATGTGTTTTCACTTTTGAAGGGTCAAAATTATTTATCTTAGGGAAATCAAGCTTTTAGCCAGTAGAACTGTCAATGTAATATCGACCCTGCAACTGGAAAAGGGAAAACAGAATCCATATTTAAGAGCTATAGAAGTTTTACTTATTCTTTACCGTGATTTTTTTTTCTTTTAATGTATGATCACTTTTATGTTGTGTTGCGGAGGAGTGACATGAAATTTCTTTCTACCAGGTTGTGGAGGCTAGCGCACGCTGCTGCAGCAGCTTTGGTTACAACAGCTCAAGTCGTAAGATATACATTCTTTCTTTGTATTTCTGGCATTTTTATGATTTAGTCGTTTTGCCTTTTTCATGGTTTCAACTTCTCTCTGTCTCTGCATCATCTTGTTACATTATACTTATCCATAATATTCATCAAACAGAATAAATGATAGCTAGAATAACACCTTTATCCCCTTTACTTCCCAATGGATTGAACTTTCCTGAATATGCTTTTCGTCACACTCCTTAAATCTCCTAAACAAGGAGCAATAATTCACCCAGACTTTCCCACTTGTTCCAATTTCTAATCAACATTGTTCTTTGGATGAACTTTTCATCGTTTACCTTCATGATAGCAACTAGCTCATTTGAATTTTTTTTCAATAACCACGGTGTCCGGATCAGCTTGCATGCACCTCGACTAATTCTATGAGATACCTGTCACCTCCCTTCAACAACTGATACTAGGTAACTCTATAACTCTATCTACCAAGGTTAGAACATGTGAGGTGATAGCAACTAGCTCATTTAGATATAGAACTCGACAATTGCTTAGAGGCTCCTTTGGAATCTTAAGTTCCTCTATGTGAAAGCCAAATCTAAATACTCATGTTGCCTGAATATACGGTGTTGATTTGTTGCCAGTTACATGAGGTTCTTTTGGAAGTCGGGAATTTGAAATGTACATGAACTGTCTATAGTAGTGAGTGACTCATGTCTTGATGTAGACACACTTTTCTGGATTTATGTTATTGCTTGTGTTGTTCTTCCAATGAAGAATAATCTTAGAAGAGTTTTTCTCGTTTGGGTGGTCGGGTGAAAGTACAGTGAGTGTGGACAAACTCTAAGATAAAGTAAGATGCTATGCTATTCTGAAAGCAGCAAGACGTAAATCTATTTACTCCTCAAGCTGTCAATACGTTACTAGTTTACTTTCTACCAAATTCTTTCTATCATGAGCTAGGTTTTCTATTACTGATGTTCATTTTTTATGACGATGCAGCATATATGCCTCATATGAGCATTCTTTATGCCGATTTGACGGATGAAGAAAAGAAGAAAGCTCAAGAGAAGGCTTATATCCTTGATGAGAGCATTGGCAACTTAAGCTTCCAGATATCTCGCCTTGCATTGTATAAAACAGACACCGAAGACAAAAGCCTTAAATCGTGGGAGAAGATTGAAGAGTACAATCTCAGCTAGCTCTAACTAGTTCTAACAACACTGTTAACTCTCCGCGAGCTCAAACTCTTTGCTCAAGAAAACGTGGCGTACCTTATCTTTACCTTAATTTTCATTGCCAGCAACTTTTTCAAGTCTTATACATGAGAAACTGTGCTGTTGGGGCTTCCTTTTTCTGTATATTTTGGGTTTTGCAAAACTTCCAGGAGTTATTAATCATATACGACCATATAAAGCGTTGCAACTGCCATTTTTTGGTCTTTATTTAAGCTGTCAAGAATTTCATAGTACCAGTCCAACATAGCTGTATGGAGTACCAATCAAGAGGTTCTCTTCAACCAGAGTTCTTTTGGTTGCCTTTCATCGCATTATTTTTTTCAACGTGAATCTAAATTTAATCAAACACTAACACAAACATCAACTACCAAATATTTGATTAAATAATAACATCAAACTCGGATTTGTTTTACTCATTCAACGTAAAACTATTCAATTAGAAAGTGTCATAGATAAGATTTCTATTAAAAATAATTCACCAAAGAATACTCGAATAATAACTTAATTAAAAATAATAATATTCTCTCTGTCTCAACTCATATGATTTACTTTCAATTTCAAGAGATAAAAGTAAAAAAAAAAATTGGATCAAATTTATTTGTATATTTAAAATCAAACAACTTAATATTATAATTGAAATTAAGAAAAAATAAAAAGAGCAATCCTTATTCCTAGTTCCAAGCAATCACCGCCGTCATCGCTTATGAAATTGTCTCCTCCACTTGCGTCCCTTAACGCGTGCCTCTCACGCTCCTTCTTAATTTAGCAAATTTCTTACCTTAGAAGTGAACCTGACCCCTTTGAATCTGTAATGGGGTTCTTGGTTAAACCTTCAAATTCCTTAATTTTTTAGGATTTTTCTGTTGAAGCACTAGTTTTTACCAATACCCTTTTGCTAATTTTGGATTCTTGAAAGGTTCTAGGAACTTATTGTTGTTGTTAGGGTAGTGTAATTTGTGTACATTTTATTGAAATGGAACCGAATTCACCGGTGAGATTCAAATTAGGTAAGCAATCATCATTAGCACCAGAGAGGAGGGAGGAAGAAGTATTAGGAGGTGAAGACGATGGATTTGTTATTGATATTGATCCAAGGGTTAGGTTGATGTATTCGGCGAATGAGGGTGATATAGAAGGGATAAAGGAGATTTTGGAATCAGGGACTGATGTTAATTTTAGGGATATTGATGAGAGGACTGCACTTCATGTTGCTGCTTGTCATGGTTCAAGTGATGTTGTGCAGTTGTTGCTTGATAATGGGGCTGAAGTTGATCCAAAAGATCGGTGGGGGAGTACGGTATGATAATCAATCCTATTATGGTTTTGTTGATGTTTGATTGTAAATATGATTTTCTGTTTTGTTTGTTGTTGTTGGTAAAGTTAGTTCTTGTTACCTAGCTTGTGAAGTTTTGAGAAAAGGTTGTTTTTTTGGGTATGTAGCTGGTTAGTGAGAGTAGTTTGCACTGTTACTTGATATCTAGCTTATTGAATTTTAAAAAGGGGGTTCTTTTTTGGGTATGTAGCTGGTTATTGAGGTAGTTTGGTATTGTTGGTACGTACACTTATGAAATGAAAAAGAAACAAAAAGTTCCTTTTTTGGTTATGTAGCTGGTTAGTGAGAGCTACATTGCTCAGACTCTTTAAAAAGGCGACAAGGGCGTGCCTGATTCTCCAAAAGTAGTGCATATTTGAGGAATAAGAACGGGTGTGGCATCAGTTTTGTAGAGTCCAAGTAAGGTATAGTTACTTCTTGATATCTAGTTTATGAAACAAAAAAAGAGTTTCTTTTTTTTGGGTATGTAGCTGGTTATTTTTTATTTTAATTACCGAGAAATCTGTCTGTGGTATGTAGCTGGTTAGTAAGAGTAATTTACCGTGTTTGGTACAGTTACGTCTTGGTTCATCTAGCTTAGGAAATAAACAAAAATAGATTCCCTTTTGGGTATGTAGCTGGTCATAGAGCGTAGTTTCCGGTTGGTGGTATATTACTTCTTGATATCTAGCTTATGGAATAATAAATGGAAAAAAGGTTCCTTTTTGGGTATGTAGCTGGTTCTTCCGAGTAGTTTGCTGTTGTTGATGCAGTTACTTCTTGTTGTTTAGCCTATGAAATGCAAAAAAGGATCTTTTTGGGTATATAGCTGGTTAGTGAGAGTAGTATTGCTCAATGACAGATATTTCCTTCCTTTAGCCCATCTTACTTTTATAGTTATTATTTAGTGTCTGGGTCAGTCTGTAGACACACTACTAATCTGCCTGGTATTTACTAGCTCCTACTAGCATATGTATGGTATGAGTAACTCTGCCTAGCCATCTTTAGGTTGATAGAAGGAATTTACCTGGTGTTGCCTCTAGTGGGATTTGAACCTTAGTTCCCTGGATTATCACTCTAGCACTTCAATCTTTAGGCCACCCTTGGGGCCTTATTATGATATGATGACAACCCCATTTGGTTTGTTGATGTTTGATTATCACTATGATCTTCCTATCCTATCGCCGGGTCTGGACATGGCCCATGACTGTTTGGTACAGTTACTTCTTGGTGTCTAGCTTATGAAATTAGAAAAAAAGGTTCTTTTTTGGGGGACTATTGCGAGTAGTATGCTCAAATTGATAGCTATTTCCCTTCCCTTAGCCCATCTTACCTTTACTGTTTTTATTTGACGTTTGTGTCAGTTTGTGGACAGTGGACACACTACTTATTCACCTGGTTTTTTCTATGTCCTACCGGCAAATTGGGCAAGGGTAACACTACCTAACAGTGGATTATAAGGAAGGAGAGAAACCAGAGAATTTCTAAGAAAAAGAATGCACAATAGAAACGATCAAGTGGAAAGTAATTACCACTTTAGGCTATTGGTGTATAGAAAAGAATATAAAAAAGGAAATTCAACTTGTGGATCTCATAGGAGCTCTGTAACCGTCTCTGTTTTTTTTTGGTCTCTTTATGTAATTAAATACTTAGGAGGTGGCTAGCATAGCCGTTGATGCCGAGGAATACAAAGTTACCAGTTTCAAAAAAAAAAAAAACACTGCCTTTCAGTCTCTAGGCAGATAGAAATAATTCACCAAGTGGTACCTCTAGTAGGATTCGGGTTCGGACTTTAGTTCCCAGGATTGTCAGTCTAGCTCTTCAATGTTTAGGCCACTCTTGGGAAATTGCTATGATTTCTGAGATCTTAGATGGCGCATCATGGCGAAGAATAAATATCAAACCGAGCAATGGTTGGCGGATAACTATCCGATGTCACATGTATATTGTAGAATTGCATGTTTTGTCTGCTTTAAGAGATTTATTTTGATAGACTCGTCTGCTTTAAGATGTTTTTATGTTTTCCAAAGTTACATGCTGTGTGACCTTTGTCAAGATGAGGACATATGCATGAAGATTTAATAGTTGTTATTCATCTAATCTGATTAACAGATACTATAATTTGTTTTTATTGTCGTTCTCCTTGCTCCCCTTCACAAATATGGACAATTTGATTTCTTAAAGTGTCAAGGACACTTTTAGATGTGTCCTGTTTTTTCCTTATTAGTTTACATTTTTGGGACAATCTAATCTTGCTTGAACAGCCCCTGGCAGATGCAATACATTATAATAATCATGCAGTAATCAAGCTACTGGAGAAACATGGTGCCAAGCCTCCAGTAAGTTTGCATTCATTCGAGCTCTACTGATCAGGGAAAAAGCTTTTATTTCATATTGTGATAAGAGTTGCTTGGTTTGATGATTGTCTGAATTGATTTTCATCTAGATGGCTCCCATGCATGTTAAGACTTGCCGTGAAGTTCCAGAATACGAGATTGATGCTAAAGAACTTGATTTCACTAATAGCATTGAGTTGAGCAAGGTAATATATTTTGTGTTTTCACTCTTGTGTCCTTGGGAGATTTATTCGTGCTATTTTCGGTTGAGCCCCCCCCC
>NC_028639.1:626436-655439 GCF_001406875.1 Solanum pennellii | reverse complement strand
CCCCCCCCCTCCTTTTTTTTTACCTATGGAGTACTACACCAAATTCCTTTTTTCATTCTGCCATCATTGGTTAGTATCATTCTCCAACCAGCAGTTGCATGAGGCAAGTATGAGTAGATAAGGGATGTTCAATGGAGGAAAACTGAGGCTAGCCTCGTCTGATCACATCTTAGATTGATCTGTGGCATATTGCTCAGCTGCATAGGATTGCTTATCTTCTTCTTTTGGAACCTTGGATAACTATTTGTTGATTAGTGTGTACAATCTAATGCTTGCAAGAATTGTGTGATGACTCATATAATTGTTTACTGAACTGGCCTAATATATCTTTCTTCTCCAATATAGAATATCTTTTCTCTACTCCTTTGCTGATAGGAGGTGTGAGAGGTTGGCTATGGATGGTTTCAGGAGAGGTAGAGGTAGGCCGGAGAAGTATTGAGGAGAGGTGATTAGACATGACATGAGACAGTCGCCTTACCTACATGGCCTTAGATTGGAGGTTGTAGAGGACACTGATTAGAGTGGGAGGCTAGTAGGTAGTAGAGTGTTGTCTCAATCATCTTTCCATACTAGTACTGGTTGTCTTACTTGAGGAGATTTTTGTCCATTGATGTCGTTTTATTACACTTCCATTATTGAATTATTTTGTTATAGTTATGTTTTTTTCAGAATGCTTTGACATGCTTTCCATGGTATTTTTCCACGACTTCTTCACAAATTTCGCCCCTTCATTGTGCTGGGGGTCTATCTGAAACAACCTCTCTACCTCTCAAGGTAGGGGTAAGGTTTGCGTACATTCTACCCTCCCCAAATCCCACTTGTGAGATTACACTGGATATGCTGTTGTTGTTCTCCTCTGCTGATCCCAAAGATATTGTAGGGAACCTTCCATATTGCCTCATGGCGTGGAATACAAGTTGCTGTAAAAAAGTTTGGGGAGGATGTGCTTGCTGATGAGGATAAAGTGTGAGTAACTTAAAAGTGATAGTGCTTCTATTTTTCTACTTACAAGGGGAAAACCCGTAGTTGCTACTTCACATTGTTTAGCTAGCACCTCTCATTTATTTTTTGTGGATATTTACATTCACTAATATTAGAGCTTCTGCAGGAACGCATTTAGAGATGAGCTTGCGTTGCTCCAGAAGATGAGACATCCTAATGTGGTGCAATTTCTTGGTGCTGTAACACAAAGTAGTCCTATGATGATAGTGACGGAGTACTTACCAAAGGTCTTATTAACTCTTAACAGTTTGCATAGTTATATTTGACAACACTTCTATACACTGTTTTCTCCCTTATAGTTCTGTTGATTATTTCAATTTACATCCTCTTTTCTTCGTTTTGACAATATGTTTGAAATTTTTCCAACAATCCTATCACTTTGAAATGACTTCTCCATGCCGTATGTTTCCAGGGTGATCTCCGTGAATATTTGAATAGAAAAGGAGCGCTTAAACCAACTAAAGCTCTCAGATTTGCAATGGACATCGCAAGGTTCACATCCAATCTGTGTCACTGACCAATATAATGCACTCTTTATAAATTGCAAGATTTATGGTGTAGATTTTTCTAAAAAAGCAATTTTGTTCATTATACATTACTTATAGAACTTTGAGTTAATGTTCAAATACACACTTAAAGTATCCGTTTATTTGAGTTTACCACCTGAACCATGCCAGTTTCCTACCTAAACTATCACCAACTATTTTTCAAAATACACCTCATTGATCTGTTGTTGCCCATTTCCTACCTGAAATATAACCATCGTTTAGGGAGGAAAGGAAAACAATTGATGTTGAAGTGTGTTTTGATGAATATTTCTGGTAGAAAACTCGTACACTTGATAGTTCCGGTATGAAACTCGAAAAACTGAAATAGTTTAGGTGTGTTTTTGACCCTTCACTCTAAAGCTTTTTTTGGATGTAAAATCTCAATTTCTTGTAGTCCTTTGGTTGGAGCATTACTGCTGGGTATAAAAAATCTTATATATAATATTTGGTTTTAGGGGAATGAACTATCTGCATGAACATAAAGAAGCAATTATTCATCGTGATCTTGAGCCTTCGTAAGTTTCACTTTCGTCAGGTTACCTGAATTACATTATCTATACTAACGCCTAGCCAAGTTTTCGAGTACCATCAATGCTTTCATATTGTGATTTGAGACTCTTCATGTAATAATAGTTCACCCTTTTTGGAGTAAGATAACAGAAATATTTTGCTGGATGATACTGGACATCTGAAAGTTGCTGACTTTGGAGTAAGCAAGTTACTGAAAGTTACAAAAAGGGTCAAAGAAGATAAGCCTCTGACATACGAAGACAGTTATCGTGAGTACTTCTTCTTTTAGATATTCAATCGTCCTCTATTCCTTCTCCATTCGAAAAGATATTTGATCCTGTTTATTGATATTTGAGAACCGATATTTGGATTTCTTCTAATATTTTCAATTCTTGTGCAATAAATAGGCAGATATGTAGCTCCAGAGGTTTTCAGGAATGAGGAATATGATACCAAAGTTGATGTCTTTTCATTTGCCTTGATTTTACAAGAGGTAAAATTTTGATAAAATATAATGAGTCAAAGATGTACGTCTTTTGCAGAAACAGGCGAAATATTTTATCTTTCTGTTGTGTTGTATTTTAGATGATTGAAGGCTACCCCCCTTTCCATGCGAAGGAAGAAAATGATGTACCTAAATTGTATGCTGCTAAAGAGCGCCCTCCTTTTAAAGCCCCAGCGAAGTTTTATGCCCATGGACTGAAAGAGTAAGTTCTATATTTCTCATCAGCTGCTACTGTAAATCACGATTTTTTTGTTTTTAGTATACTAACCATGCTATTCTAGGGTAAATATCGATTGTTATAATCTGATAATATGAAAACTCATGTCGATTAGGTGTGAGAGGAGAACCATGAGGTCTCAGGTTTAAATTCTAGTGGAGACGATGAACATTAGTGATTTTCTTCCAATTCTAAATTGTTACCTGGTACTTGCAACTGTAGGATAATAGCGCGCTTAAAAGGAACACGAAAAAACTAAAGGAACTGAACAGACCTACAAATATAAAATCAAACTATTCAGAATTGGCGTTCCTTTCCTTCCGTATAAGTGGCAGCCTCTTTCCACCTCTGTTGCACATAAAACACCTACACATCTAAGGCGACGAAAAAAGAGGGCTTTAGACTTACCAAAGCTGTTTCTATATCCAATTAGTAAACCTGGTGGAGTTAGAAACCCATATACGGGTTTAAGCCGAGCCCAATAGCTTTTGCTCAAACAATGTATCTTTTTTAAGAGATTCATTAAATTTGTATACATATTATATTTAGAACCCCAATGCATATAAAGTCGCCGTTCTAAAAATTACAAGCCATAAAGTTGAAATCGTGGCTCTACCTTGGTTTCAATCTTGGTTCTACTTATACATAGATTAGTAGGGGTTGTAACTGATCAACTGGTGTCTTTACTTAATGGTAGCATTTAAACAAACTGAGATCTTGGAAAATGTCCTTATTTTCATTTTTTTGTATATAAATTTTACAATTTCATGATCATCAATTTTGTTGTCGGCTCCGATATGGTATTCTCTCCGTTCCAATTTGTTTGTCTTACTTTCCTTTTTAATTCGTTTCGAAAAGGGTGTCTCTTTCCTTTTTTGACAACTCTTTGATTTCAATTTCCATATGACATGCTTAAGATCACGAGATTAAAGAATGTTTTGATACATTTTACATATTTTGCTTAAGACCACAAGATTCAAAATGTCTTCTTTACTCTCTTAATGTGCCAAGTCAAAATCAGAAAATTAAATTGAAATGGAAGGAGTAATATTAGGGGTGGTTTCGGTTTTCAGATTGATTGAAGAGTGTTGGAACGACAAGCCAACCGAGCGGCCAAGTTTCAAGCAAATTATCCCAAGGCTTGAGTTCATCTATAAAAAGTTTGACCACAACAAGCGCTGGAAGGTAAAATATCCATCATTGTTCCCCTTCCGATTATTTATGCGCATTTATTAGTAGTCGTAGTATTACTCTTAGTTTCTTGTTATTCCATTTCCGTTACTATTTATTAGCATTGCATGCTTTTGTGAAATATCGACTTTTAGTGGAAAAAAAACAGTATACTGGCTCTGATTTGATGAGTAGTTCATCTGAGATACTATAACTGGACGAGTTGGTTATAATTAGCTCAGATGTGTCCCTTCAGTCCCAAACAAGTTGGGGGTCGGTTATATGAATCCTCACTAATGACCACGTTCCCATTTAATTTCATCTCATTCCAACATTATTACACAAAACCTTAATCTCTCTACGACGTTTACTGCAGTTTAGCATTACATAGTATTCAGTAGATACCTAAATGCCTCTTTTCACCATGAATATTTTGCTGCATGCAGGTAATTAGACCATTGAACTGCTTTCAGCATTTAGAGGCAATGTGGAAGAAAGATAGTTCAGGTTTAAGTAGTCGGAATCGTTCATCTCGGTCTACGCGCCACATCTAAGTAAGTTTCTGGAAATAAAGAAAAAAAAATCATTTGTTCAATCAAACTGTGTATAAAGCTTTGCTACTTCTCCATATTGTCTGCAAAAATATTCAGTTGCTCTCTTAGTAGTATTTAGGCTGTTGGATCATTTTCTAGTTTCAAAATCTTCTATTCTTTGAAGTCATTGAAATGAATTATCTCTCCCTAAGTTTTATATTATTTTTATATATTAAATTTGAACCTTGTGTTATTCATTGTCAAAATATAAACTTGCTTTTTAATCATACGGTCAAACCTCTCTATAAGAACGTTATTTATCTGAATAAATTATGGACAATCAATGGAGTAACACACACCAACAATCAGTCGCGAAGTCAGAAATTTTATCAAGGATGTCCAATTCTGAATATATATCCTCTAAATATAAAACACGCGTGTAACTTTTCGTTCGATGAAGGGTGTTTGGTTATTCCTTTATTGTCTCTATAAAACCTGAATTTAAATTAGTCGGACCAGTAACGAAGTCACAACGCTTTGCCCCTTGATTTCAGTACAAACTTAAATTTAGTCGAGTCTTAATATAAATACCGAATATCAGAAGGAAACGAAGAAGTAATAATTTATATCATTACACCTCTTTATTTTGAGTCCTACCCCACCCCCCACAACTACATTATACTAGTTGGTAATTTTTATTTTTGTAACCAAACAAGTAATGTTGTGGAGGAATTATTAACATTACAATGATACCTTTCTGTAACAACATTTTACATAGTAACTAAGTTTTTTTTTTTTCTCGAACAAACAACGTTGTTATAAAGAAGTATAATTGTATTAAGTTTGTATGAGACCCTTAATGTCAGTCGGATACGAGTCGGTCGGTAGAAGAGCAGTGTATGATCTTGTAGCAATAGCCCTATTTGCAGCTTCTGTTGGATGAAAATTATCAAAGAACACATATTGATTTCTGTTACTACATGGAGTTTGGCCATTATTGATACATTGTCCTTTGGCTGTTGTGTTTGATATTATGCAGCATGGTGAGTCAAAAACTGTGAAACCTGAAATTAATCCAAAAAAAAAAGATTAAAAAAAATACATGAATATTAAATTATCCGAATTAAAAATATTCGTGTTATTTCAATTTATGTGATAATATTTCCTCTTTTATCCCATACGAAAAAGAATATAACATGATCTTTGACGACCAGATTTTTTCTGATCATTATTGATCGAATTAGTGGTGATATTGATCTACAGCTATCGAATTTGGACACTAAATGCGATATATAGCTATATAAATATTATGACATGTTTAAAGAACGTAAGTTTCAAAGTTATTTTTTTTTCTTTGTTAAATAAAATAACTTTTTCCTAGTAGGGTAGGGTTGACAATAGGGTTGGGCTGGTTAGGCTGGGATTAAGCATTGTGAAACCTAACCCTAGCTACTAGAAAAAAAATGGTTAATATTTGTCACAAATCACAATTGTACAATTCATCCAACTTTGTGCCATTTGTCCCCCTCATTAGGTTATATTTCCTTCACTTTTATCATATTAAATAATAGCTAACTCATTATTTTATGCGTCTTAATTTGATTATTCACTCATTTTTGAAAATTTTATGATTTCTTTAAAAAAAGTTGAGTACAATTAGAGGCGATGGTAAAATTTTGATTTTATAGATTCTGAATATTTAAAATGAGAATTTCAAATAGAATAATGAGATTCTAAATATATATAGACTTGTGTTAATATTTTATAAATTTCTTAATATAAATTATATCATTTAAATAAAAATTATTAGATTTGACCCCATCATATAAAAAGAAAGATTTCTTTTTAAAAAAAAATTGTGATTTAACGATATAAAATTATCACGTTAGTTATTTACATCAAACAAAAAGATACATTATATATATTTGTGCATACACTCATTCACTTACCCTTCATTATCAGATTATTATAACTTTTAGTTTAAAAAATTAAATATTAGATACGAGTAAGTCATCGTGAAATATAAAAAAAATGAAGAGTTAAAGAATATTTTAACCTACCAATAGGTGGACCCCCTTGTGAAATGCTAGTCTGATTTGAAATAATAAACCTTGCATTGGGAAGATTAGTGTTCAAATTATCAATTGAAACCTTTAATTTTTTGATTAAATAGTTGGACATAATTATTAATAAAATCAACACATCCAGATGCATTTCTTCCATAGGTTCTTGTCTCCTCTGGCAAACAACCTAATAGACCAATATTTGATACTGCAATCTTCCTTGCTCCAAATCTATACAACCTCTGAAAAAAAATATCAAAAAATTATACAAAGTCAAAAATAAATCGAATCAATAAAAATATGTTCAAAAGTTACTTAGATTGAATCAGAATTGAGTTAAGTATAATTCACGAATATAACCAATTTTCATCTTCTGTAATAATTGAGAAATAACTATTATCTTACAATTTTAAATTTTATAAAATAAAATATAGGACATTGGATTAGTGGAGTATTAAAATTCCACTAGTTAAACTCCATGATGATATTTTGGGTTTCGTGCGTAGAATTTAAGACTCAAAGATAAGGTCACTAATTTTTAAAAATAAAATTGAAAAGTGGTTCATAAACGTTATTTCTACATAAATATTGGGTTATAGCCCAAACATCCAACTCTAACCAAGTTTTGATTATTTTCTTTTAATAATCTAACATGACTAATAATTTTTTTTTAATTTTCATTAGTGCTATTGAAAATAGAAAATAAATTAGAAAATTAAATTTTTTTTGACGAAGTTCTTTTATATGTCAATTTTAACCTAAACTTTTAGATAGACAAATTCTATTATCCCATGTGATTTACAAGAATGACCTTGGATTTGTTTGATAGATCACCAATTTCTATCCAAACTCGGACAGTGCGAATCATATTTTTATAATCTAATTTTGCTACCTTTGAAAATAAAATATACGTAGTAATTAAGTAGTAAATATTACCCTTAGTTGTCCTTCAAATTGTTGAACAAGGCTGGTTGCAAACATATCTGGTGAGTACAATAGACTTGATAAATAAAATCTTGAATCTAAATAATTGTTGAGATAATCATTGTTGCCCATATCAACAGTGTATAGGCATTTGTTCAATAAACTTCTTGTTGCAGTAATATTTCTAAGTATTAAATTAATTCTCGAAATTGTGACTTGATGGTTCAATAGTTGTCTATTCATGCTGATCCTATCACCCTGTAACATAAATAGTAATCGAGTCAGGATTTTCACAAAAATCAAGATGTAAAAACACATAAAATATTGTTTTGCTATATAATGGAAAAATAGAAAGAATTAACATGTATTACACGTATAAAATCTGAAGAACACTCTCACATGATCATATTTTATCATAACGGACATTCAAGAATCAATAATGATGTAACTGAACCTCATTCATCGAAATCGAAAGAATTATATATTATGTACTAGGTAAAAAAAATTTAACGAGTTTTTTTACCCATTGAATACCGGTCTCATCGCGAATTCCAGCAACTCCTGATCCATAATTGACTCCTCTAAGGATTGTATTGCCTCTTGCAGTTGCATGTGGTGGAATCGAGCTATTGAATCCTATGAACTCAGCTGAACGGGAGAAAAACGCGGTTAGTTAAAGGGGCGGTACTAAAATCAGTGAAGATTCATCGTAAAAATAAACTCATCCAGTAACAAAATAAAAAATTTCTTTAAGATGTTTAAGATATCACATGTATAAAACTTAATTATTGATTGATAACACACATGGTAAAAGAAAGACAACCATAGGTGTCCAATTGACCACCCTAATGTAGCTTCACCCCTACCTTCTTTCTATTTAAAGTTGCTTTGATTTGACTCGATATAGAGTTTTAAAAAAAAAAAGTCTTTTAAAATTAAGTTATGATTTAAAACAAAGCAGTAAACGGTTATGTGGATACAATTCATATCATTAATTAATTAAGGAGAAATTAATAAAGATTTATAAAGTTAAGTCATACCAAAATATATAAAAAAAAAAGATTATCTTGGGACACGATGTTGGGATAGTGGAACTCCGTCAGGAGTTCATTGAAAATAATATCCGTATATTTAACATTTTCTTTTAGAATTCTACTTATTTAAAATTATACTAAATATATTGTTATTGTCGAACGAAGAAAAGGAAAAATTAATAGAGAAAATGTACCTATAAAGTCAGCTTTGTTACGGCCATTGGTGAATCTTCCATTTTGTGGACCATTTGGAAAATCAATTCCATAAGGAAAATAATTTGCCTTAGCTGTTGTTATAAGGTTATTATTATTCCCATTATCAACTATTGAGTCTCCAAATATGAAGTAACATGGCACTTGTGGTTGTCCTTTTACCATTAAAAACATAATAAACATTGAAATCATCAAAACTATATAATCCCTATATGAAGACATTTTGAGTTATTGAATTATGAAAAGAGAAATCAAAGAAAAATGGGAAAGATAGTGATTGATGCAAAAAGTTGAACTTGGAACTACCTATTTATAGAGGATATTAAGGATGTGAAAAATCAAAGAGATCCGAGTCGTAGTTGTTATAGATTTGCTTTCGTAAAAAAAAAGTCAACCAAAGTGTAAAGATATCTAATTTTGGGACCATATGTCTAAAGTTTCATATTGCTAGTTAAACTTTATTTAAGCATTTTTGTATGACGAACTATAACTATTTTTGTCTGAATTTTAGTCATATCTTTATATATGAAATAAGACTTTGTTAAACCTAAATTCAAATACGCTCCTCGCCCTCCATCCTTATAGTACATTTTGCAAGATTATTAGATATAAAATCATAATAGATATTTTTGAAATTATATAATTATTTCTTGATTGCTTACCAACACTATAAAATTAGTGAAAATACTTATTTTTTTCATAAAAAAAATTATTTCTTTTATAATCAAATACACCTTAAATCATGAAATAGAAAATTGTGGAAAAGTCAAAATCTAGCTAGCTTAATATATGGGCATTTGCACTCCATCTTTGACTTCAAAATTATGGAATGGTCAAACAAAATCATAATAATGAAATTGCAACTAATTGTATGGGTTGGTCTAGTTGTTGAGGATTATGGGGAAGTATCTACGTAAGGCTTTTTGAGTTTTATACCATATGCTATTAAACAAAAATTTTTTTACAAAAAGATATTCGATATAAATTTAATTTAATAAATTTATAGCATTAATGAAGTTCTAAGTCATGAACATAATTTTTTAAATTGTGAATTTTATATAATGGCTTCAATTAAAAAGTTCAATTTTGTTCATGTGTTATAATTAAATTTATAACCTAAACAATAAGTTTATATATTTAAATCACATTTAATTACTTTATATATGTGCAATCACATACACAAAAACAAACAGTAAAAAGTTAATGACAGTTCGACTTGACTAGCTCGACTCCTCTAAGGTTATAGTATCGTAGCAAAGTTTGGTGTGGCTAATTTGCTTGTGCTAATGAATGTAGTAGAAGTTTATTATCAGAGTTGGCTTGATCATTTCGACATATCGAATTAATTTGTTTCTATATACTGCCATATGATTTCATCTTCTTTTTCTTTGATATATATCTTTGTAAATGATATTAATGGAACTAGTAAAAATGAACTGATAGATCGAATAAGAAAATTCATTGAAATAAAATAAATTAGGTACTATTTGACGTAAGGTTGGACTTTAAATCCCTATATATTTAATGCTAAACTAGATAGTTAGTTACATTGTTTTTGGCTTTTAGTGTTTATTCAAGCAATTGATGAAATATAAATTCTAAATTTAGGCACAATTCTTTTGCAGTAGTTATTAATTTATTTAAATTAATCACAATTTAGTACTTTGTCAATTTTTGGCATTTACACTTTTGCATTCTAGAAAGATAAAACATGTAACGATACTTGGATTATGATCTGATTATTTCATATTTGTGTCGAAAAGTCTGGTTTTAGAAAATAAAAATTCTCTATAAAAATGACTTCATACGTAATTATGGCTCAAAGTTAGAAATATATTTAACGATAGCCATATATATAGATATAATAACAAATTGTACATTTAGAATGCAATATATATTTCTTATATATTTAATAATAATAACCATATTTGTTTTTTCTTTCATAATTGTGCTAAACGTTGAATATCAAAAGGGTATGCATCACTTGGCTTTTGAGCTCTATAAGATCTTCTTCCAACAATTATATTTGCAGCTTCACCTGGATGAAATGCATCCCAAAATAAATATTCATTTCTATTTTGGCATGGATTTTGAAATGGTAGACATGTTATTTGCCCATTGTTCCTTCCTATTCCGCAGCATCCCGCATTCGTCACTCTAAATCCTGAAAATACGTAAAAGAAATATCTTTAAATAATTTATCAGTGACAAATAATATTTGACTAAACAAGCATTAAAAGATTTAAATACTAGGTCAAGAAAAAAAAGTTATCGACTACCGAGACAATATTAATTAAGTGAGACTTTTAAGATAGATATATGCGATAGTATACATAGCTACTTGTATGATTAGATCAAGTAGAAAAATTAAAAGACAGATAATACGAATCGAAAAGAAAAATAGGGAGGGAAAGAGATGTTACCAAAAGCAAAGGGATTGTCAATTAAATCTTGAAATATTCCATAAGCATTAATGTAGATTAATTTAGCATTTGGTGTATTTCTGTTTAAATTATCCACAAGTGTCCTCAGATTATTGTTAAATAACTGATTTGCCACATTAATATTTTGAGCACAAGTTCTTCCATCTGGGCTGTTTTGGGCCAAAGCATTTGGGCTGCATCCAATTTGGCCCACTCCAATTAACACAAATTTTCTTGCTCCATAATTGTATAATGTCTGCAAAATAAATACACAATTAGGGTCGATTTACGCAAATGACCCTTTTTAGGTTATCATTTTTTAAATTTGAGAAAAGGCTTAACTATGCCATCGAGCTTTCAGAAAAAAGCTCATTATGTCATCAGTTAAAAGTTGGTTCATTTATGCCGCTGCTATTAAAGAAAAGGCTCATTCTTGCCCTTTTCTTAAGATCCGATTTTGCAAAACCATTTTTTACTCCTCGAATAAGGTTTGACACTTTTCAATTGAAATTTTTGGATCAATATACTATTCTTATTGGATGAAGAGATTGTTTCAGATAGATGTTCAACTTGAATAAGTAGTGTCAATCTATATATATATATATTATCACCATTCAACTTGTAGACATGTTGGATTTTGGGCCAAAAGGTTATAAAGCTTTACTTCTTTTTATCTCAAATTAGTATGTACCCTACATTATTTATTTAAGGGGTATCAACTTATTGTACATATGTATATCTATATGTGTAAGTATATAGTTAATTAATGTTTTTCCCCAATGACACTACTAAAAAGATGTTTCATTAGAGACAGACTCAAAATTCAAACATTATATATGAGATCATTTGAATTTATAACTCTACCGCTACAAAAAAAAAATCTAATGGAAGTCTGATAGATTGAGTCAGAAATTCGTCAAACACATCATTAATATTCAAGTTTTGACGATTTTTACCAGACATCCATTGGAAATTCTCAATATTTAAGTATTATACCACATGTATTGATTTGATTTGTTGGATTCAAGATCTATTATATGTGAATGTAAAGAAAAAGAAAAGAGATAATTAAATTCACCTTTAATTGTTGAGTGTATTGTTGGATAAGAACATTGGCATATTGTTGAGGAGTGTATTGTCTACTTGTTGAATAATATTGGGGCATAAAATAATTGTTGAGATAATCATTACTTCCAACTCCAATTGAGTAAATACATTTACTCAAATAATTTGCAGCTGAATTTTCATTTCCAATTATTCTCACTATTTGTTGAGCTATGTTCTTGTAATTATTTACTTGACCTGAAAATGTTACCCTTCCTCCCTGCAAAAATTCAATATATTATTTATTCATCATGATTATATTGTTTTTGATGATTTTTTTAATCATTAATTGAACATTTTAAGCGTGAAATTTTGTGTTATGCGTATTCAGTCGAATAAAATCACGTAAAATGAGACGGACGAAGAAATTAGTACCAATTGTTGGCCAGTTTCTTCTCTAATTCCAGCAGCAGCGGATGCAAAATTGACACCTCTAAGTATTTCTCTACCCCTTGCAGTTGCATAGGGTGGAATATAATCATCAAAACCCAAAAGCTCAGCTGAAAATATATACAAATTAAACAATATATTATATATAATATAGTGAAAAAATATTGAGTTTTTTTTTAGAAGACATAAATTTAGAGATACTAAGTGGATGTTTGAACATAAAAATCGTGAAATTTTGAAAAAGGTAATACGTGCTTTTCTTTTTAGCTTGAAAATAATATTTGGAAATTATTGGACGTAAATACAAATTGTAATCATTTTTGAACTTTTAGTAGTAGTTTAGAATAAAAATTGTGAAAATAACTTTTTATAATTTTATTGAATTTCATAAAATTCCAGAAATTGTGTTTAGTTCATGGTCAAACGGGCACCAAAAATTTGAAAGCATAAAAGTTTGTAGCTTAGTAGGGAGTAGTATGTTTAACTAACCCATAATTAAGTTAAAAAAATCGCGATCTTTAACAACTGGAATTAAACTTTTCAATGAGATGGTTATAAATTGTTTAGCATATATATCATAACAGACATAGAATATATATTAACGTTTTGACTTCGCAGTCAGAAGAACTTCATTATAAAAAAAAAATAGTTTTCACATGCTTAATTAACTCATAAGAAAGATTGACCAAGTAGGATCTCTCGCGTGAAGGAACAAGTTGAACATATAATTCAATAAATAAATGTGTGGTTCTTCTAATAACTTCAGATACTTTCATGTACTTAATTCATAAGAAAGAATTAAGCTTGCACATAAAAAACGTTATACGTACTATAATTAAGTAAATAAAAGTACGTGAACTTACCTATGACATCAACAGTAGTTTTACCATTGGAAAATCTTCCAGTTGGTCCATCTGGAAAATCAATTCCATAAGGCAAATAATCAGCTCTAGCCAATGACCTAATCACATTATTATTTCCATTATCCACTAATGAATCACCAAATATAAAGTAACAAGGCACTTGTGGTTCTCCTTTTGTACCATAATTATCTCCTAATAAATTCAACATTAATAAAAACACACATATTATCTTTAAATCTCCACACATTATAAATCCTTCAAAAAATAAAAATTAAAAAGAAGAAATTTGAGAGAAAGGAAAAGATGGAAGACAATATATGTTTATGGTTTATGTGTGAGTATATATATTGAAGGAAAGTGAGAAAAAAGATAGAAGGATGGGAAGAAATATTTTCTAAAAAATAAGTCATCTTGACAAATAATTAATATTAAAAACTTGATGTAATTTGAAGGGAAGTGGGGTAATTGGCAGATATATTACAGAAAAAAAATTAAATTCCTCTTTGAATAATAAATATGGATGGAAAATATTAATTATTAAGCTCATTCATATGTTCAATTTATTCTTCTTCTAAACCCAACTTATAACATATAAATAGATCATTTTGTTTCTTATTATTTTTCTCTCTTAATTCACTTAAAATAGTTTCTGAATGTTAATTAATTCATGGTATAGTTCCTCTTAAAATGTATTTTTCACAAAATATTTTTCAAATCATTATTTTGATTTTTTGATTTTTTATAATGGAGAGTAAAATATTATCTAACAAAAATAACTTCGTACTCAGAAAAATTTGAATCAGACTTTGAATTATTGATCTTATTTAGTGCTTTTACAGATGGAGAGTTAGTTAGAAGCATTGAATTTCACATGGATATGTTGTGTGTGTTAGATTATATATAGTGACACTAAGATCCACTTTTTTTTTTCTTTTTGGTAGCCATGCATGCATTAATTTTCCTTCACTTTCCTAGATTTTAAGTTTAAATTAAAAGTTTATATAATAATGATGTAAGTGATATTCAATTTAAATTATTTAAAAGATAATAGCAAGTCATAGTTACTTTCTTCATTCCAAAATCACTTGTTATGTTTTATTTTTCAAAAGTCAAATTATATGAATTTTGATTAATATTTTAATATATATATGTTTTCATCATATTAATATAAAAAAATTACACTTTACTAGAATTTTTGTATAAATTTAAATTATTGAAATATTTTTATATTAATTATCATTATATTCCACTAATATTAATATTGGTTCGAGTTCATTTTTAGAGGGTTCTACAAAAAAAAAATAAGTCACATTCAAAATGAATTATGACTTTTTGGATTGATCATGAGGGGAAGCTTTATAGATATGGTGAATTAAATGAAAGTACTATACATATATTGCTGCCCACATGGCTATGATGTGCCTATTTAAAATACAGAAATTTATTGCCTATTAATTGGTCTAGTTGCCAACATGTCTATTGTCTTGTCTTTGAAATGTATTTCTCTATTGTTCTTCTTATTTGTTAGAAGGTAAGAGTAGCTAGTCTGAGATGATTTGAATATATTTTGTGTCAATTTATAGAGTAAGAGATTTGTAGATATGAAATTATGATTTGAAATGAAATCGTTTTGGATGAAGTTGAAGAGGATTAAGATAAACCTAAAATCATATGGAATGAAGTCGTCTTGAAATAGGGATTGAGATACATTGTTAATGATGCTCATTATTCTACGAGATTCACATCACTTTTTAGAGTTCTGAAATCATGTAATATAAATTTAAGATAATCTAAGCTTTTTTTTGTGTGTATTACTTCAAGATTTTTCCTCGGATTCCAACTGATTAACTCCGTTTAATTTCTAAATTTGTGAGTCCATTTGAATTGACTTGGTTCATGATACACACAAGTGAATTGAAGTTTGAGCTTAAGACACGAGGATGTTGCTCAGATAGTAAACATCCTTAACCTTTAAAATTGTGGATTTGAGTTACTGAGGTAGCAAAAGGAAAGAAACTTTTGATTTCTTATCGATTCCCAACAAACTTTAAGAATAAATGACGCACTATAATTCTTTCAGCATATTTAACTTTTAGAAGTTTGAGCTCATTGACGTAGTTAGAAAAAAATAGAAAAGATGAAGAAGCCAGTCTTTGCACTTTCTAAACTGAAGAATATTTTTTTTAAAATGTCTTTCGATTCAAAAATAATTAATGCCTGTTAATTTTGACAAATCATATATTATAGTCAAATAAAATCATAAAAATGATTATTTATGATATTTCTCTATATTAATTACATTTAGTTACACAGTTTCCCCTTTAAACGAATTGGTCCCTAATTTTTCTTCTAAATTCAAACTTATGCCTAGCGGAGCATAAGTTTTTTTAATGGTGTGAGACGAAACCATTTCCTTGTGTACTTTTTATCGGAGCTGTTTTTGCTTTATTTGCAGGATTTTACTATTGAGTAGGTAAAATCTTTGGTCGAACATACCCAGAAACTTTAGGTCAAATCCATTTTTGGATCACCTTTTTCGGGGTTAATATGACCTTCTTTCTTATGCACACTATGATATGAAAATATAAACGATACCCTATTTTCTTTTAAAAAAATGTTAATTACCTCGAGAGACAAAAACTAAAGACTAAACAAAATTACAATTCACCCTCTAGCTTGGACTTCAATGTAATAAGTTGTATTTGGCTAACTGGGCCTCACTAGAAATTAAGATGGACTTCAAGTTTGGGCTGAAATTTATCTGGGCTAGCAGATGTTTTGACTTTGTCTAATGTGGGATTTTAACGTGAGAACTGAGAATTCGAATTTAATTAAATCTCAATATAGATAATAATTGAGAAATTAATACTCAATTCGTCTAAAATTCGACATTCCAATATGTGACAATGCTATTTATAAAAAAGGCATAATAATATGGTTCATCTTAGGATGACGTAATCTCTAAAATCCTTGATATTGCCATGATATTTAAACCAGTCAACAGAGGTTATATATGATGAAGTAATATGTACTTTTTCGATTATATTTCATTACAAATCTCATATTTAACTTACTGTTAATAAAGTTGTTCCAATAAGGCGTTTTAACACTCAAAGTGGTATTTTTCTATTCAAATTTAAATTAGTTGAACACTAAATGAATATCAAACGCCACGAAAAAATTAGTATTAACTAAATTTATTTCCTTAACTCGAAAAGTGTGTGAAGGGAAAGAATTCAAAGATTCTTGTGCCATTAACTATTGGTCAAAGATTGAAGATTGGAAGGAATTAGTCCATCATTTTCAATTATTTCTCACAAATTTATAATTGCTCCACGTATAACCTATAGTCATTTTCTTTGAATATTTACAAAATGTCAATTCAACATATCCTATTAGTTCAAAACTCCTCCCAAACATGCAATAAAATTTTGTCATTGAGCTATTTTAGGCTTAATACAAGATTCACTTAACCTATCTAGTCATAAAAAAAAACTAGACAATATATGCAAGTACCCCTATCATTGGAGTTATCAACAAACTTATAATGAGTTCAAGAAAAATTTTAGATTTTATTTTATTAGGGTAAAATAAAAAGGAAATAATATCCTTAAAGTGTATTAAAAAGTAAAATTTGGAATCAAATTGTTACAATTCTCATCACTTAAAACAACGTATGTGCTTGTTTAAGCTTTCATTATTTCCCAAGAAGACTAAATTTCACTAACAATTCTTAAATTCAAAGGGATGAAATAATGGACTTGCAAGTTGAAATTCTTTTTCCTTATTTTTATTTGCCATTTAGATTAATGTTAATTCACTTCTTATACACTTCAATCTTTAAGTTCAAGAATTCTTTAATTGTGTGTGTTTTAATCCATGAAATCATATCATAGGTGGCGTATTCAAGTTTTAAACATCATTTATATTTATATTTAAAGAGGAGTATTAAGAACACGTCTAAACTATGCGTGAATAATTAGTTTCATCTTCAAACTAGTGACAGTCATAAAAACACTCTTTTACTTTACTAACTGAACTTAAATACACGCCGATCGATCTTGCAACATGAGTGAAAATCCTAAATCTCACTAAATTAGGAGTATTTTCCAATACTTCTATCAATTTCTTATTTAGTCTCATGCTTCTACAAGAATTTGAAACCACTTGCTATGTCATGTGGCAGATCGATGGTATATCCAAATTTAGTTAGTCAAGTATAAAATGTCTTAAGGTATTAATAGTTCATTAATGAAACTACTAATTTACGCCGAGATATCAATGTCAATGACAGAACTCATTCTTATATTGTTCAATACTGAAATGTTCTGAATATATGCAGAACCAAATTTAAAATTTTAAAATTTATAAATTTATACAAACAATTCATATACACTTCATCTTCAAAAATTAAATAATCTATAAACCTTTTAATCCTACTTAATCCGCTCTCATCGATACGTCATAAAATTTAGTAATTTTATCTAAAATAGTGTAGGAGTAAAGGGAGTGTGGCGTGTGACGGCACAATTATTGATTGACTTGTCGTGTTCAAAATTACTTTTGAATATATAGTGTGGGCCCTTTAAACCCGGACCGTCCGATGCGTCAACCTGTGTGGGGTAGCTTCAAATCAACGGTTCGAATCAAATCATTAGCGAGATAAGATATTTTTTTTCATTTCTTCTCAAATTATTAGCTAGATAAAAAGTCGGGACAAGTTACATATTTAATCAATCGAAAATAAATAATTACCTTAAATGAATCCAATATCTATATATCATATTATCTTAAATTTATAAAAAAAAATTTACTTAGTATCATAAAGAATATCATGCATTCTTCTTTTCGATAAATATTTAATAAATTATCTACATTTTACATATATATATTGATTATTATTTAATGAATGACTACATTTATATCAATTTTTTTAAGCGTAATTGTGAAGTATACCATTTATTTGCCTCGTAGTTGCTGCGTTGTTCTTACTTTTGCCGTAGTTTTTTTTTTAAAAAAAATAAAATAAAATAAAATATTATAGTACATGGTTGTAAGTTTGTGTTAGAGTTTTGTTCATTTATTTATTCTTTAGTGGGATTATAATACTTTAAATTTCTTAAATATTAATTAATATTTGATCTTAATTCTTGTAATACATGACAAGGCATTTTGATCCTTGTAATACATGACGACGCATTTTGATCTTTTATATATTTGAAGTGATGTAGTTTTAGTTCTTTTGATGGTGATTCAAAATTTATTTAATTTTTTTAACATAAGTTGAAATTGATAAAAGAGTATCGTGTTTATCATAATTAAGTCAAATAACACTCACGATTATTAGAAATCATTTTAAAGTTATTTATTGATCATAACATCACAATGTTCAGTAATGAAGCAAAACATTAATACTTACCTTGTTATAAATATTTTTAATATCGTTAATACATTTTTCGATTCATTTAAATATACAGTCAATAAGTTAATGAAACAAAGCAAATCTATACATACACACAAACCAAAAGCCGTGAGTCTCAAGTAATATAATTTCGTCTTATTTTGGATTTACAACTTCAAATGTAGGGTCCACACTCAATGACCCCCACCCCCCTTTTTACCCCCACCCCCCACTTCAAAAATTCACAAATTTCTATAAATTCCTATCCTTTCCACCTTATATTATACAAAATTCCCTCATTTGTCTTTCCCCTAAATATCATTTTTTTGGTCATGGAGGAGGAAATTCAAGAATCCGAAGTCATTTTTCAAGAAAATATTGAAATCGAAGAAAATGATCGAGATTACTATGAATTTCAAAATCGCGATTTGATCACTTCAAATAATTCGAAAAGTAGAAAGAGGTTGAAGAAAATTTCCAATTCTATACCTATTAGTATCCCCGATAACTTATCGAGGAATAATTTATGGTTCAAGCATGTGGAAAATAGCGAATCAATTTTTTTTGAAGACGAGGAATATTGTGATGACGGAGAAATGATTCCGCCACACGTGATCACCGGTCGAAGAATCGCCGGAAAAATGATGTCGTTTTCGATTTGTAGTGGTTATGGAAGGACACTTAAGGGAAGAGATTTGAGTCAAGTAAGGGATTCGATTCTAAGGATGACTGGTTTTCTTGAAACTTAACTTTAGCGGTCAATTTAGAGGAAGAAAAGAAGAAAAAAAACAATATTTTTTTGAGTTCCAAATTATGGAAATCTCATTAATTCCCATTCATCATTGTAATGGAGAAAATATAAAAGATTTCAAACGAAATTCCATTAGTTAGAACATGTATATGTATTAAAGAAAATCTATTAAAAATGTATAAATATTAAGTTTCGAATGAAACAATTTAAATGTTTAGTGAATGTGTAATGGTATTTTAAAGTTTGTAAAATTCAAATTATGAGTTTATCTTCATATACCATGTTATTTCAGTTGAAGCCAAAGGCTTAATTGGAACATAACGAGTTGAATAAACATTCTATTAGAAGTTTGAATTTGACTCTTTTACGTGATATTTATTCTCGTTTAGCTCTTAAAATCATTATAAAAAAAACTTGAATTCGAATTTTGGTTATTCCATTGGAATATTTATTTACTAGATTCTAGAATTATGACTTTATGCAGAGAGAGATAATTTATGAATTACAGATTCACTTGAATTTAATAGTTTTATTTATATTTTATTTTAAGTGTTAAGAAATATAATATAAGATATCAATACGTATACTCGATTGTCAATTCACTTATTATTATATGTTATTTAAAATTGATAAAACAAAATGTTAATAAATTTAGATGTTATTTGAAAGTCTATATAAAAAATAATTTGTATAAACTTTAAATTCTAAATCGTAAATGGTGATGAGAATTACATGAACTTAGTATCAAATAAGAAAAAGCCAAACACAGAAAGCTTGTTTTAAAAGGGTGACATAACTTATGTTTCTTTTAGAAAATGTAATAATTGTGAAATGTACATAAAACTAATGTATGTTAAAAATACACATCGATATTATTTATTTAATAGGAGTAATAGTTTATGCTATTCAATATTATTTTGAATTTTTTTTTCTATTTAATCAATCTATTATTCGAAATTGTTTATATTAAAAAATATAATGAATTCATTACTAAGAAATACACAAGATTAGAACTTACAAAACTTAAATTCGACTTCAACTATACTTTAATGAATTTTATATAGTGCGGATTCAAGTTAATAAAGATCACGATAAGAAGTGATAAACCAAAAAGGTTACTTCTAATTAGTGAGAAAATAACGACACATTATTAAATGAAAGTCACCTCCAAATATGAATTATAAATCTATTAATTATTTCTTAATCTTGAAATTATTTTAGTATTAAGAAAAGGAATTAATCTTTGCTGGATATTAGGAGGCCAACAGGTTTTATGGATACAAAGTCAAAAAGTTAATCCAAAGATTAAGCAAAAACTAATCATAGGATATATAGATATATAGGGGAGAATATTTTTTTCTTAATTACTACATGTGAAAATCTGACAAAAAAATAATTAACAATTAATAAAATAAGGTTTAAATAATTAAATGGGAATATTAATGATCAGAAGGTAATTTGTTGTTTAAGGTACCACTTCAGCATGATTAATTACAGAATATATATTCTGACCAAAAAAAAAAAAAAGAAATAAGACGACAAATTAAGACAATATTATATTGAAATTATAAATAACCAAAAAATTCATAAATAATCGTAAGATTTGGATCTCGTTCTCAAGTTTGATGTCAAATATGAATATTGAATAATGAAAAGTTAGAAAAACAGTAATTATTATTATTGGTATTAATTAAATATAAGTTAAAATTAGTTATTTCATAAATAAAAATTATTTATCGTATATTTCAAAGAAAAATATAATTTAAGCACTCGAGCTGATGAGCTTTTATATATATGTTCTAATAATTTCATAGCGTCAATTTCATTAATAATTACTTATGAATCCTTTTTCGATTTATAAATCCATTTTCACAAATTTTGAGTCAAATTATGTTTGACACAAATAGTTACTCATTTCAAGCTAATTAATATTATAATAATATTTTTCTCGTATATTTATATTTTTGTAATAATAAAAAGTAATTCAATGTACAAAAATACTTTTGTGTTATTGAGTATATCTCGAAAGGATTGCATCTCATGAGGTGTAAGAGTTTAAACAATCTATTTCAGATCTAATGAAAATATCAATGACTGTTTTTACGATTTTAATATATGATTTAATTTTATATTTATGTTATTATACAAATATTTTCATAATTATAATTTATAAGATACTGAAACTTGGATTATTTTTTATTATTATTTTATTGTTTAAGATGTGCTAGGTGTGAAACTTAAAAGTGAAAAAAACTTACGTATTTGTTGCTTTCTTTGATTTGCAACTTAATTTCATGTTTGGACGTTATATAGATTCCAAACTTCCAAAATAAATTATTTATTAATTATTGATATTGACTCATTTGTACACAAACCATTTCTTTCAATTATTATCCAATTATATAAGTTTGTGAATAGATAAGTTTTGTTAGTAAGTTTTGAATTTGAGTCTTGATTATTTTTTAAATTTTTTAATAAATAATGATTTTTTTATGAATGAGATGATATATTTAATGAAAATTTGAAATGGTCAAGTTTAAATATTTGTTTCAAATTATAGACAAAATCTTAACTAGAATTCTGCTGACTTCATCATATATATTTATTTCTAAGAAATTATATATATTTAGGATGGAATAAAGTTATATACATATAAATTATACTCCTATATAACAAGTATAATCTAAATAAATTATTTTACCTAACAAGAATAAGACAGTTATTGTTATTTTATGGGTTGCAATTTTAAAAAAAAATAAGAAAATGTGTTTACTTGGAGCATTTTATACCACAAAACTTCCAAAATGGAGAAAAAAAAATAATGAAAATTTTATTATTTTTAAAATTATTTTAACTTTCTTATTTCATTTTAGCAAAATTGAAAATGTTGGAAAACTTCCTAGCTTAGATGTCCTTTCATAGATTCTCGAACCTCCGACAGACAGAATCTCCATGCATGCGTTCTTTCTTGGAGGGCTTCCTTAAATTTTTTAAAAAAATTATTTTGTCTTTCACGTATTGGTATTGTATGAGTTTAATATTTTTTGAAAAATATTTCTTTTATTTTTACGAGGTAAGATATGATTCGCGTACTCTATCAATCTTCTCTAAACCTCACTTATAAGATCACATTAGGTATATTCTTGTAAGTTTTGGAACACTCGAAAAATGTATCTGCTCTAAACAAACTCGATATGCATGACGAGTTCAACTGAGAATGCACTGACATTCAAAATCAATCAATCTCTAACCTTCTTTTTGAATATCTCTTGATGCACTAACTCAGTTACGAATTTAATTCAAAATTGGAGATTATTGGAGAAATGATATGTTTGTTGTAAGCAAGCTCTTTTAAATTAAAATGACTTTCTAATATTTCCTTTCATCGAAGACAACGTTTAGAATCAAATAAAGCATAATCATTTGAACAAATTATAATACGTATTTCTACATAAATTTAAATTTATACATTTTCAGTGTAAATAATGTTTATATTTATAAGAATATTATTCGATTGATTTTTGCAAGAAACTTTGTAATTAAAATATGTGATTTTAAAAAAAATTAAAAAATATATTACCTGTTATAAAAGATGAAAATAATTAACATCAATAATATAGGTAGCAGAACATCTAATCAAAAATTAATTAGCTTGAAAGCTGCATATTACAATACAAGTGTGGTGATCAATTTTGATACGTTTTCACGTAAAATAGATAAACAAATATTAAAATTTATTTCATTATATGGTGGGAAAATAATAGATATAACTAGGCATGTTTGTGAATATTTTCAAATTTAGTAGATACAAGAAGAAAAATTCTTGTTAATTTCAAATTAATGAGATCATTAGAGGGTGTAAAAGGGGGAAAGATACTATATTGAGACACTATCAATTAAATTCAAGAATATTGTTAGTTTCATACTTCTCTAGATGCATTTTCGAAATAAGAAGACTTCTTCGATTTTTGGTTTTCCGTTAGGGTTTGATATTCGCATTAGAGTCCGAGTAATTTAGATTCGCGTTGGATAAGGTCCCATTCAGGAGGGATAAGACTTCCTATTAATATTTTTTTCATAATCAGGATTTGAACTTAAAACCTGATCTAATTAAGGGAGGACCAGCCTCATCCAAGACACCACAAAGTTATTCAAGAAAACTCCTCGATCTACAATCGAATCAATCATCATTGACTTGAGCAAGTAGTTAATTAACCTGAATTAGAGTCTTTCGAGAACGATCTCTTTATCTCTGTGAAGATGAAAGTTCGTGTACACTTTATATTTTCAGACCTAACTTATGGAACTATACTAGACATATCATTGTGTTGACTTGGACAAGTAATTAACCAGAGTTTGAGTCTTGCGAAATGAAATATGGATAAAATCTATATATACTTCGATTTTTTCTAGACCGTACTTATGAAATTATACTTAAATACATTATTATAGTTATTGTTAATTTGAACAAGTAGTTAGTAGGCCTAACACTTCTCTAAAAGGAACAAATTAAGCAATTTTCAGGTATAAATTAGTTCCTTCTAGCTTACAAAACCTTCAAGATAAGGTTTTTATCCACTTATTTTACTTAAAGAATTTAAAACGTCTCAATAATATGATTAGCCTAAAAATTGAACTAATAATCTCTAGCTATACATCACAATTTTGATGTCACAATCATGGGCAAATTCGATCACTATCAAAAAATAATAATTGAAATTAGTTGTGAATTTTGTTGTTAATTTGTTGTTAGATATGTAACTCGTAACTCATATGATATGCTGATAATTTGTTGGTAATTTGTCACTTAATAGAATTAATCATAAATTTTATTGTTTAGCTATAATATTAGTCCACCACTAATATATTGTACTATATTTGTTTAGTTATTCAAATTCGAGTGTACAAATTTTATGTAAAAACTTATCAAAAGATATATATATATATATATCTGAACATATAAAATAAAAAAATAAAAAATGCAATGAAATTTAACGATAAAAACTTTAAAAGACAAAATCATCTTGAATTGTTATATTTTGTCCAAGAAAATTAAGGACAATAAGTTATTTTCTAATTAAATGTTGTATTTTCATCTTATTCTAGAAAATTCGAGTTAATTTTTTAAACGATCACTCATCAAAGAAAATAAAAAAAACACAATATATTTTTGCCCTTTCTTGTGTTATGCTGTAAGAAAAATGGAATCAATAGGACAGAGTATAACTTTTTGTCCCGATTTATGTTACACATATTATTTTCGTTAGTTTATCTCAAAAAAAATGTTATTTTTTATAATTAGAAAAAGAAAATGTTATTTTGTATGTAGCCTTAATGATATGTGTATATAGGTGTATAAAAGTGTATATCATCAGATATAAAAAATGTTTATATATACATATACACTCTTATACAAAAATTGATTTTATAATTTTTCTTGTAGGTTGTCAAATCCACTTCAAACTACTTTAATCTTAAATTTTAAACACGGTAAGAAACCCATATTCTATTTAAATAGATAATTGGGATCATACGTACAAATTTAAGAGTTAATTCATCGTTATAATTACACAAAATAGTAACAAATCTTCCAAGAGAGGAAGAAGAAATAAAAAGAAAGAAGTGAGGGAGATTTCAGAATTAATCTAAGCAACTAAGAAATAAAAATAATTTCATAACATATAGTCCTAATAGATTAATTTACTCTTTAATATATAGGCATCTTTCGAGGATTTGAAATGTAATTTGACATATTTCTATACAGGTCCTTCATTTTAGGTATAAAATGGACAACTTTCATATATAGCAAATATAAAATTCATATTTGTATGTTATAGCAAAATTTACATAATTGCGCTCGATAACAAACATATATATGTATAATTCGCTATACATATACAATTGAAGCGAATTGTATAAAATAAAGTGTATAAAACGAGAAAGAGAAAGAGACTTGAGCAGAGAATTATATAAAACAAAGTGTATAAAACGAATTGTATAACCATAAGTGTATAGGACGATTATATATAATTTGAATTTGTATAAAACGAGAAAGGGAGAAAGTCAAAAGAGCCTTGCGCAGGGAATATACAATTGAATCGAATTGTATAAAACGATAAAGAGAGAAATTATATACAAAATTAGAATTTGTATAAAACGGAAAGAGAGAAAGACAAAAGGAAGTACTTTTATTGTATAATTATAAGTGTGTAAGACGGAGATATATGTATTTGCATATGTATATACAATTTTCTCTCGTTTTATACAATTAGAAACACAATTTATACAATTCTATTGTATAAAGCGAGAGAGGCGAGCGAAGGAAGTGAGAGAGGGAGAGTGGCGAGCGAGAATATGAGGGAGAGAGCGACTGACAAACAGTGTGCTATGGAACACAAATAAATCAAACGGTAGCTACTATATTTATTTTATATTATTAGTTTGTCATTCTATACAATTATCCCTATTCTTAATAAACACCCAATTACCCAAATAACTAATAAATTCGAAAATCTCAATTTCCTAAAGGGAAAAGAATAAGTATATCCTCGAATAATATATCATAAATGATATGTTAATATTCTCAGTTATACTTTAAAGTTGTATATACCCTTATCGTCAAACTTTTGGATTCTGTATATCCTTAAAACTACTTCATCTCAATAATTTATATCCAATTTATTTAATTCTTTTACACAAAATCAAAAATTTCACTCATCTTCCATAATTTACCTACCCATGATCCGAATTAAAATACCATTCCAAATTTCACTAAAACAAAAACACAATGCCATGTGGTTTCATTGAAAAATAAGGGAGTTATTTCATTTTTTTGTTCAAATCGATTTTTCGTTATTGAAAGGGGTTTAAAATATTATTATCACTGGCCCAAAAAACTCCAAAATTACAAGGGAATTTGCAGTTAGAATAAAAATTTCGAATTCAAATTGATTTGTTGTTAAAAAGGGTTGAAAATATTATTACCATTGACTAATTAATATCATAGAAAAATATCATCAAGGTACTAAATCATTTATGGACTAATTATCATGACCATGTGATCATCTTCATGTTGATTTCTGATCTCTAAATTTACTATTTGTAAGATTAAAATCATAAAATTATTTTTTATAATAATAAAAAATAATATTACTGAACTAATTTTATACTAATATTGAAGTTGCAAAATTAGTTTTTGTATATATTTTAACAAATTAATTTCTCCTTTTTCATAACTTATATTTTAAATATATGTCAGCTAGACGTGATCTCCACACCAAATTTCTTTCATATATCCCAATTTATTAACTGCAAAATAAAAAAAATTAAATTGAATAGATACATAAATTATATATCATATAATCATGTTGACCCTACTTAAGATAATGATTTAAGTACAATTGCACTTAAATGGAAAAAAAAAAGTATACAAAGATTTGGATGTTAAACACATTGGGGTAGAAATTATTGTTCCTACTTAAATATTAATTCCCCGAGATACTTGTCATCTTTTAAGTAAGGGCAAATACTACTTAATAACAGTGGCGGAGAGATTCGAACCTTGATACAATAACATTAAAAGAGTCTTAAGTACCTATCCTTGAACCATTGGGCCAACTATATGATTTATTCATTGGGTGCTCTATGTTAATTTTATACAAATACCTATCAATTTCTACCTAAATATATATATTTCGTAACGAAGTTAATGGGTGCTCAAGCATCCGGCGGACACCATGTGGGTCCGCCCCTGCTTAATAATGCCCATTAAAGCTAGGATAGTATATGGATAGATAGAGAAAAAAATACTTAATATTTTTCGTATCTGATAAAATTTAAATTTGAAACCTCAACTAGTAAGTATTTTTTCATCCATGATCAAAAGTTTCAATTCTCGAATCCTAGGTATGCAATCGTCTTTTTTTTAATAGATGTGTTATCCCAACGTGAATGGTAGAGCTTTTCGAAGCGAACTTAAATTTAATCGTAACCTAAATTATGTCTACCTTGAGATGTCCTAGAATTATACAATCCCACCCATCCCTACCCTCATTTTAATTCAATTATCGTCTGAATTATTTGAATTTTTTTGTTTTTTGCAAGAATGTGAAATTCATTGTAGACAATTTTTTTTATGTCAATGCATGCATTTTTTTTAGGAGTAAGCTACATATATAATTTATTTACATATACATTTTTTTTTCAAATAGTAATTGAGTTAATTAGTAGTGTTATACTACTAAATGATAATCAATCTAATATACATTTAGAAATATACTATTATATATTTAAGTAACCTTAAATAAACCGACAGGAATTGATTTAAATTAATTTGATTTGATTTTTACGGTTGGAAAATTAAATTTATTTCCTTTTTAAAATCGATCCAAATCAAATCACGAAAAAAAAATATAATTATTATTAATTAATAAGTAAAAGAAACGTGAATATGGTCCCACTATAATATTTGACAACTGTTGGATTTACATAATTTGGTTGTACTTATCATAAAATATTTCCCACTCTGAGCTGTCAAAAAAAAGAACAAATACTATAAAAAGAAAAGCTTGTTTTATACTAAATGATATATATGTCAATTTTCAAACATATCTTTTGAGCAAAAATGGAAATTTCTGGAGCAGGTGGTTTGTTCTCAACTTATTCAATTTGTAGTAATGCTGCTGGAATTGCTGGTAATTACTTCTTTCTATTGTTTTTGGGTCAGGTTCGATTAATTTGGATTCATGACATATAAAGTTCATCGCATGAAAATTGCCTAAGCTTCCTGCAAGGGCGAATTCATGGTTTGTCTGTAAAACTAGTTATATATTTTCTAAAAGTTGACATATAATATTATCTGCTAGCACTCATGTTATAAGAAAGTGACTCACTTGGTTCAAAGTTGAGTTTTTTTACCTAAACGTTTTAGGAGTTAATTCCCACTTAATACTCATCTTTTTCTTTTTAGTGGTGCACCCATGTTTTAGTAATCTTGAATTCCTAGCTCCCTACAAGAAGTTTTTCTCATCCTGTTAGGATGAAACGCTTATCAAGCTGTCAAAAGCTATAGTCGATTATTTCTTAACCAAGTCACTATTCAAGGGTCATGTTTAATTATGACTCTGACCCAAATCACCCCAACCCCCTTATGGACCTTGTCATAGGCAGAATGTTGACGTTGCCCAATACTCCCTTTATAGGACTAATAGACCTCACCCGATCCGACTCGAGTCCTCTGTTGAGGGTGAAGAATCCTAAATTTGCCTCCGGCTCCTTATAAGAAATTTCTCTCTTTTACCCGAACTTTCTGATTAAGGGTGATTTTTCTTTTTGGAGTTTGCGTGTGGGTGGG
>NC_028639.1:573560-625947 GCF_001406875.1 Solanum pennellii | reverse complement strand
GTGGGTGGGTGGGAGGTTATTAACCCTAAACTTGACACTTTGATGGCCATTCCACTTCACAGCACAACGTTTTGGCTTTGAAATAACTTGTACAATTTGTTTTTGAATCATGCTAGTGACACAATATTTGGTTTTGGCATATGCAGGAAACCTATGTGCATTTGTTTTATTTGTATCACCAATGTAAGTATCCTAAATTTCACAAAAAAAAAATTGTATATTAATATGTCGATAACACACGTATACGTGTGTGTCTGTGTGTGCATGCGCGTTTAAATTGACGTTATCGATCCCATTTTTTCAGACCAACATTCAGTAGGATCATCAGAAACAAGTCAACAGAACAATTTTCTGGGCTGCCTTATATATATGCCTTGTTGAATTGCTTAATATGTCTGTGGTATGGAACACCAATTGTATCTCCTGGTATTATATTGGTTTTTACGGTTAATTCCGTCGGAGCGGTTTTTCAGTTGGCTTATATACTCATATTCATCATTTACGCAGAGAGAACGAAAAAGGTAAGCTCATTTACCTCTCGTTGAATTGCGCGATCATTTCATTCTAAGCAGTGCATTTTGTTTTCAAAGATGAGTAACAGATGAGTTAATTTGATCACCCCACATACGAACATTTAACACTGTACTGTGTGACTATCTCAGCTGAAAGCTTAAGATAGTTTTAGAGAACGGAACCTAATATTTACTTAATTATGTCTTCAACGTCCTTTAGTAAGAAACGATGCTAATACAATTACATGTTCAATGCAGTTGAAGATGTTGGGACTGTTGTTTGGTGTGTTTGCTGCATTTGCTGCTGTGGTTTCTATCAGCATCTGTCTATTTCAACCTCCAAATCGACAAACTTTCGTTGGATATTTGTCTGTTATCTCTCTCATCTCCATGTTTGCTTCTCCGTTGTTCATCATTGTAAGTAGATCAACAATAACAACGCGTGATTTAAGTATTTTTCATCGATATCACTAGCTCGATGAGACTAACAGAGAAATTCTTTACTTTTGTAGAATTTGGTGATCAGAACAAGAAGTGTTGAGTATATGCCGTTCTATCTATCCCTTGCAACTTTTCTAATGAGCCTTTCTTTCTTTGCTTATGGAATGTTTAAGCAAGATCCATTTATCTATGTAAGTAACTGCATTTCCTTTGTTGTTTCCCTTTTCAATAGAAGCACCCCAAAAGATACGAAAAGGAGAGTTTTGGAGTAACAGTAAAGTTGTTTTCGTGTGATCTTATATGTCACGGGTTGCTTACATCTAGGTAGACAATCTTCTTTACACCCTTGTGTATAGAATTTAAAATTTTGATCTCTATGAATCAGGTTCCAAATGGGATAGGAGGAGTTCTTGGGATCATACAGCTAGTCTTATACTGGAGATACAGCAGACCTAATGAGGAGCCAACAAGACCTCTCTTGGAGTCCAATGCATGAAAAAATTATGACCGAGCGGAAAATACTGGCTCGCATCCAATGTTTACACCAAACTAAATATAGTTTGTATACGAGACATATGTCTTGTATCATAGATTTGGTATAAACACCAGGCTTGGCTTATCCTTTTCACATCGAAAAGTAGTCCAAAAATTGTTTTTACTGTTGTCATTCTTTTGGTTGGTATAATTTTCCATTTGTGTTTTGTTATGTGCTTGGTATCACTTTTACCTCCATCAACAATATTCAAAGAGATTTTTACTGCAGAGAAATAATAGGGAGGCTGGGAAAGTAACACAGAACACACGAAACATAGAGGCATGGATTCAAATCAAACAATTTTCCACGATTAGAAAGTGTAAACACCAACACACGAGTTACTCAAACCAGAAGCTTATCAAATGAGAAACTAAACTAGTGCCTACCAACCTTTCCAGTACGAATTGTGTTTCTTGCAATCCCACACTGCATCAAGAACTATACGGTGTAACGATTCTTGGCATTTCTGTCGAGCCTCTTTGCATCGTCCTGCAAAAGAAGATGATTCTTTATGAGTCTTGCTAATTGAAGAGAAACTGAATTAAAGGCGTACAATAACCAAGATTTCATACGTGAAATATGAAGCCAACCGAATCGCTGTAATCTAGAAACTGCTTCCATTGCTTACCAATGCTAACCTGTAAAGAGAAGTTTCAGGAAGATGGTAAGTATAGTTGCAAAGAAATAAAAACAAAAAACTAGCAATAAGCACCAACATAAAAATAATCAACCGGTAAACAGCTGAAAGGATTCAATATTATCAATGAAGCACAAAAGGGAACGCCGACCACTATATAATTCTAGAAGAATGAAGTACACTGGAGAAAAAGAAACAAAGAGAAGGGGGCGAAAGAAAAGAGAATTCTTATGAAGCATAAAACAAATGACGAGACAAAACAATATCACACTTTGCAAGGATATCCAAATGTTTCAATCATATGAAACATGAAATAATATAATTAACCCTTGATACCACCAAGGGATCCCTCCGTCTTTAACCATGGTTCTCGGGTTTGAGCCCTACTAGAGAAATTTCTCACAAGGAGCACTTCCTATATATCTGATGACTTCCCCTCTTAACTTCCAATATACTCAATGGTACAATGTATTTCATAGTATATTTTGAATAAACATCAGCACTACAGTATGTACACAACAAAAAATGTCTGTCCGCTTGATCCAAGAAATGACAAACGTGGCCGTTGATACCAAAAATATAAAGCAAATTACCTGAGCTGTTTCATTTGCAGCATTCTTGGTCCACAAAGCTATTTTTTCTCCCTTAGCCCGGACACTAACAACTGCTCCACAAATTTCATCTCCATGATCGAATTGATGTCCAATCATTGCCAGCAGCTACAATAATCCCATATAAGAAAACAAGAGTTGAAATTATATCAAAGGGGAAAATAACATTACTAGAGTGACCTATCATTAAGAGCTGGATGGAAATAACTTCGGCATACCGTATACAGCCAGCTGGTATCAGATTTACCCTTCGAAAAACTCATTTTCCACGTCCCTCCATTGGCACATACAGGATCTTCCCACTTTGGCTCAATTTTGTGCTTAAAACAATGAAAGTCTGCTCCCATAATTAACTTGCTTGGGTGATGGATATTATTGTAAGCACTGTTGTAGAATAAGCAACATGGTTCAAGATTTCATCATGAGCCAAAAGGATAATAGCATTTAAAAGACCTAATCCATGATGTGGAATATCAAACAGGCATGTCATCGTTCAAGTTGTTCAATAACTCAAGTGCCTCGAGTAATTAGACCAATAAAGAACTCACCAAACAAGGTGCATGCATCCATGGGAGACATCAAATTCACACCATTACCACCTATATTACTCAAATCATAGGACTTTATAAAAAAGTCTATGCGTGAGATTGAAAATAATGGCCTGCAGCTAAGTTAAGTCTCATCAATCTACAAAGGAGATGAGCATACTTTAGCCTAATTAAGAAATAGAAACACATCTGTCTTTATTTTTGAAAGTAAATAATATATTAAGACAAGTGAATAGTATATTAAGACAAATGCACATAGAGATATCACAGCTATGTAGATACAGGACCTGCTCTTATATGTAAACTAAAGAAAAAGAATTAGTTGTACTTGAAAATAGTAACTATATTATCATGCTTAGGAGAGAAAACTACGACCAATGCATTATCAACTACCTTATCAGCTCAAAATATCCTTTGTTGTAAATAGGAGCATTTGACAAATATGAAAGAGTTTCTTAGATTTGAAGCAATATAAACTATCCGACAATATAAACCCAATAAAAGGCATTCCTACACAAGATTGTGCAAGGAAGAGAAATATGACTATTCAACAAGGTTAACTTTTTCTTTCCTAAAACTTCACAGGTCATTCTTCACCCCATCCTCCAAAATGTCTCAACTTTCATTCATTTTGCACTTTCTCTCCTTACACCGAGATTAATTTATCTATCCTTGTCCTCCCACCACCAAAGAGCATATATCTATTCATTGAATCCGATCCATGAACTAAAATTTAAATTGGCAAGTAACCAAGAGATCAAAATTCCAGTTTTAAGGTGAGTGCTAAGTAAAAAAGGACAAAGCAATGTGCAATTACTAATACAGCTTGCGTAAACTAAAGCTCAAACCAATTCAGACATTACATAGTAAGACCGCATATTGTGCATCCACTAAACACCTTGGCAAGTTAACTAAAAACTGCAAAATGTACAAGAAGAAAATCTAACAATTATGAGAGCAAAATCAATCAAGATGCCATTTTTACCTCAATATCACCTATGTTAAGGCAGATAATCAGAACACATTCAAAACCCTAAATCAAAAAAGTCCTACAACACCAACAAAATTGTTGGAACATTATAATAAAACCCCATAATTCACAACCAACATAAAAAACAAGCTAAAATCAATGAAATCTCAACGTAACTGGTTCTGCTGGCTCAAAAGGTAACTCATTTCTGAATTTCTTCAGCTCCTTAGTAATAATCTAATTTTTTATTTTCCAATTTGAGCTTACCAAAATCGTATTGAAAGAATCTTAGTAGCTCAATTGATTAACTACCTAAATTTCACCTTGTTAACGACGGTTTAACCTTATAATACTCTCCCCCATTTCCTCTTCCTCTATCCCCAATTTATTTTTTAAAAAGTCCGAGGAATCTCAGTAGCTCAATTAATTGACTATCTAAACTTTCTCGAGGATTCGATTCCCCACCTTGCAATCCACTCCCTGTTTTCCCTTACACTACACTATCACCAATTTGAAAGAGGAAAAAAAAAACTTACCCCCAAAAATCTTCAACAGTGGAGAAAGTGTAGACATTTCGAAGTGAGCTTCCCCAAGCAGTTTGTCGAGATTTAGTAGTAGGGTTATCAAACCAAAAAGTCCATGAATGCTCCAATGGATGCTTCACTGTGATTTCTTTCCCTAAATACGATGCCGTATCATTTGATTCTTCAACAATTTCACCTTCTTCAAGTTCATCGTCTACCTCTCCTCCTCCTCCATCGGCGGCCTTCAACTTCTCAGCTGCATCAAACGACATCGTTCTCTCCATTTCAGCTGCTGCCATTTTTGCTGCTCTGTGGACCGTGGAGCACTTTTTTTTTACTTGATTAAGAAAAATGGTATTTATAAGAACTGTTTGGACCATAGTGTAATACTTAAATTGTAGAAGTACTAATGTGTAAATACCTAAATTAGGTATCGTATTTCGAGAATCAAATAATTAATTTACGTGAATTTTAATATTTAAATTTTAATTTAGTTCAGAATATGGAAGCTTTATTTTTCAAAAATTAGCAATTAAGAAGTTTGATACCAATAATGTCATATGAACAGTTATATTAATTTGTTTGTTTGTCATAATGTTGTACAAATTTTTAGTTTCGTGTTTAATTATGTAAGGCTAATTATATAGTTTGAACTTCTTTTATTTTTAAGTAAAAAAGTGATTTATAATAAGAAAGAAATTCAAATGAATATTTAAATGAGATTTCATGTGTTATAAATATATAATATATCTATAACGTTGGTGTTTGGGTCTGTTTTCACATATCTCAATTAATTTTAAAGGATCTTTACCACCTCTCACTAATAAAAGGTATCAAGTAACTCTGTTCACGGAGACTAGGACAAATGAGAGATGAGAAGAGAATAATACAAACATTTCGCACAGAGTTGTGGTCGGGGCAGTTTTATCTCAACTAATTCTAAAGGATCTCTACCACCTCCTACTAGTAACAACTATTAGGTAAACTCTGTTCACCGAGGCTAGGACTGATGAGAGATGAGAAGGGAATAATGCAAACATTTCGCACAAGTTCAGTCGCAAATCTCAACTAATTCTAAAGGATATCTACCACCTCCACAGTAATAACATGTATCACGTAAATTAGTTCAGCGAGGCTAAGACAGATGAGAGATGAGTAATGCAAACATTTCAATATTACAAGACTTTAGGATAGTAATTAACCAAAAAAAATAAAAATACTAGAAAAGCTTCTATCAAACTTAAGTTGCTCCTGTTTGAAGTGCAACCAAAGAAGCATAAACCCCTTGAGTATTATTCATGAGCACATCATGTGTTCCTTTCTCAGCAACAACACCATTCTTAACTACTGCAATAACATCTGCATTTTTAATCGTGGTCAGTCGATGCGCGACTACAACAGTCGTCCTGTTCACCATCACGCGATCCAATGCTTCTTGCACGATACGTTCAGACTCTGTATCAAGCGCGCTAGTTGCCTCATCGAGCAAAAGTATCTTTGGATCCTTCAATATGGCCCTTGCGATCGCGATCCTTTGCTTTTGTCCACCAGATAGTTGAACCCCTCTTTCACCAACTGTTGTTTTGTAACCATTAGGCAATGAAGATATGAAGTTATGTGCATTTGATGCCTTTGCTACTGAAATAATCTCCTCCTCTGTTACTTCTCCCTGTCTACCATAAGCAATATTTGAACTTATTGTTTCATTGAATAGTATTGGCTCTTGACCTACCAATCCCATTTGTTGTCTCAACCATCGTAAATTCAACTTTTTGAGTTCGACTCCATCGAGATATATGTAACCTTGATCAGGATCATAAAATCGTTCGATAAGGCTTATCACTGTTGACTTCCCTGAACCACTTTCTCCGACGAGGGCAACTGTCTGCAAGAAATTACAACATTCTTGTCGAGTTTATGTTCTATGCACCGGAGGTGTGATAAATCTCTATGATAAGCATTAATTGGTAAGAAAGTCCAGTGGCAAAACTACAAATTTATCAAGGGTGTTTAAGATTTAATACAATTATACAAAGAATAGAATCTTCCGGTGAAGAATGTTCAACTAATCACCCTTCGGTCTATGTAGTTCCGTCAGTGTGTAAATGGGAAACTAAGGATGGGGATTAACCTACTAGTACAAGTGAAATTTCACTAATAATACAAAATCAATGTGTATATATGTTGAGGTGTGTGCAAGAGGGCTTGTGGAATTAGCCAAGGTGTGTGCAAGTGGACTTGGACACCACGAGTTGTAAGAAAAAGAGAACTGAAATAGGATAAATACCTTTCCTGCAGGAATGCTCAAGCTCAAGTCTTTGAAGATTTGCATGTCTGGTCTTGTGGGGTACTTAAAGCTAATATGCTGGAGTTCGATATTGCCTTCGATAACATCTAACATGATTCCCTCGCTGCTACTTGAATCAATTCTTGGTTTGCTATCGAGTATCTCGAATATTGATGCAGCAGCTCCTTTACTCTTACTTAGATCAGAGGGAAGGTTGCCAAGAGCAGTAAGCCCAATCGATGCCATCGTTAGAGCAAAAAAGACCTGCATAAAATTAAGTTGTTTAAATAACTTATAAGTTGATCTTCTATACACAAACAACGTAAAAGAATAATCGTTCATAAATAGTGAGATATATTAGTAACCTGGAAAATAAGACAGGTTACAACAGTTTGAATATACTGATTATGTAAAAGTTACTTATACAACTAGTGTTATGTAAGTTAAAGCCAAAAAGTTACAGAAATGTACCTTAAAAACTTCAGAGAACTTTGCTTTGTCATGCTTTACGAGAATGGCTCCGAGGTAGAATGTCAATGCATAAAGGGAGAATAGCACGAAACTACTGAAGCCTAAACCAACTCCACCAACAAGTCCAGTTTTTGCTCCTTGTTTCAAAGGAGCTTCCGATTTCCTTTGATACATTTCCATCACTTTCTCTTCAGCACAAAATGATGCGACAGTTCTTATGCTCCCAATAGCATCATTGGCAACTTGACTTGCTTCTTCATTCGCTACCTGCCAAACAGCACGACACGTTTGGGTTCACTGATCAAATGTGCTTGTTAAAATTTAACTTTTAAACATAATCAGGTCACATAAAGATAGCCATTGATAATTATAAGTGAAACTAGTTATTAAATAAGGTTGACAACTTGGTATATTGGGAAATGGAACTTGCATTGTAATTCCGCGTCACCTGCATAGTATGTGAGCGAGCCCTGACCTACGGATCCCCTATGTTCAATGGGCGAGCGGTCATACCTTGTCCGTCCTCTTAGTTTCATAAGTCTAAATGAGGAAGTCAATTTTTCTGGAAGAGCAGAGGGGACAGTCTTTCTACACCTGAAGTTGGCACTAAACTAATTGAACCCTAGATTATGAACTTATTGATTCAAAGCTAAGAAAAAGTATTTAAGGGGCACGCCTTCTGATTCTCATGTCTTAAGCATGAGAGATTTGTTCTAATTATTAAACTAATAGCGCAAAACTTTTTTACGCTTTTTGTGTATACAAAGTGTAAATTCAAAATGTAATTGAGAAAGGTAAGTTCATCAAGGAATATATTACCTTGGCTTCAGCATTTGACTCCTGCAAAAGTTTGATTTGTATGATTCCTTGCAAGACTAAAAGAGGCAATATCGCCAGCACTATAAGAGCGAGAATCCAATTAGCAATAAGAGCTATCACCATACCAGTTGCAACAGTGGAAATGTTTTGGACTATCGTTGCTAATGCATCTCCCGCCATATTCCGGATAGTTGAAGCATCACTAGATAGTCTTGCACCTATAGCACCACTGTATTCAATAAAATTCGGAGTCAAGAAATTTGGCAAGTTAAGAAAAAAATTATGACATTTACGGACTAGTGAAATTTACCATGAGTTTGCAGGGTTGTCGAACCAACTGATCTCTTGGTATACCAACTTAGCAAACGTCATGGAACGTATTCGTTGGATCAGTTTTGCACCAGCAATTCCAAAAGCATAATTTTGCAATGGGGCAACAATCATGACAACAACTCCAATAACCACAAACATCAGGGCCCAAAATCGAGAATCCTTTCGAAGCTCATGATGTGATTCATAAAAGATTTTGATAGTCGTTGATAGCAGAAGACCGAATACAGGGTAAACGGCACCATTAATGGAAGCAGCTATGGTTCCCACAAGCATTATGGGTACCTCAGGCTTATTTAGATATGCAAGTGACATTAACTTTTTAGTGGACAGATTTCTGTTACTATCAACGATGTACTCACTGCTTTCAGCTCCATCATCCCTTCGGATACTCTCATGGAAATCAATGGCAGCAGTAACTCCCAAGTCATATGCAAGGGAATATCTACTACTCGATCCTTTGCTCGCAGATTTCCAACTAGAAATAGAGAATTTCCGACTCCTACCAGAAGGGTTTTTCGAACAACTCAAACGTTTTTGTTCATTCGAGTCCTCAATTTCTTTTCCCTTGGTGTTCTCGACATGTTTATTCTTTTGCTGCATTTGGACAAGTTGAGAATATGCTCCATCAAGATCTTTGATCAACTCATCATGGGTTCCTGAAAGTCATATTAAAGGGTATTTATATTAAGATGTGATGAAGTAAGCCAAACTACATAAGGCCTAATTTGGTCCGGCCTTTCTTCCGTATCCTGCACATAGCAGCAGAGGTGGAGCCAGGATATTTAGTTTATGGGTTCTGAACCACAATTCTTTTTACTTATTGGATTCTGAAAAGATTATCTGTACAGTTTTTTAACACGAATACAGAGTTTAAGCCAATGTTACTGGATGCTGCCGGACCAGTAGCTTCTACACTTGCTCCACCCCTGCATAGTGGGAGCACTTATTTCATACAGGAAGCTACTCTAGGAGAAGTTCGGAACCATTCTATTTGGATATAACACTTGTCATCCGGGAACCAAACCGAGAGCATTCAAAGTGGTAACTATATTCAATAGTCTGATAATAGTTTTAGAACGAAGAGAGTAGTACGTGTATTACCTTGTTCAACCAATTTCCCAAGATTCACCACTGCAATGAGATCAGCATTTCTAATGGTTGTCAGGCGATGGGCAACAACCACAGTTGTCCGGTTTATCATGATATTACTTAGAGCATCTTGTACAATGCGTTCTGATTCCACATCCAATGCACTAGTCGCTTCGTCAAGTAGAAGAATTCGTGGATCTTTCAAAATGGCCCTCGCAATGGCGATTCTTTGCTTTTGTCCACCAGATATCTGAGTACCGTGCCCACCAACCATTGTGTCCAGACCCTGCAAATATGTACTCAGAATGTTAGTTTAGAACCTAAGAAATAAAAATAGTATTCAAGTTTTGATAAATACTAAAATATGTTGCTTCAACCTTCGGAAGCTTGTCGATGAATTTAGCTGCGTTAGCGAGCTTAATTGCATTCCTGATCTCCTCCTCACTGGCATTTTCTTTCCCGTACATTATATTTTCCCGAATAGTAGTTGCAAATAGCACGGGCTCTTGACTTACTAGCCCCATTTGCTGTCTCAACCACTTGAGTTGAAATTTCTTAATATCAACTCCGTCTATAAGTATTTCACCAGCTTCGGGGTCATAGAATCTCTGTAGCAGACTAATAACAGTTGATTTTCCGCTTCCACTTTGCCCAACTAAGGCTGCTGTTTTACCACTCGGAATATATAACGAGAATCCAGAAAATATTTGCACGTCTGGTCTTGCTGGATACTTAAAGTACACATCTTTAAGCTCAATTTCACCTTTAATATCTTCCAATTGAATCCCTCTAGGATCATATGGATCGATTTTCGGTGTACGTATCATAGTCTCGTATATCTTGTATGCTGCAGCTTGCCCCGCTGAAAATGCACTCAAACTCGGAGATGCTTGACCTAGTGAGCTGAAACATAGAAAGGTTCATTGTAATTCAATGACTAATAAATATAAGTACTCCATCCGTTTCAATTTAAGTGTCTTAGTTTGGCTGGGCACGGAGTTTAAGAACACCAAGGGAGACTTTTGTGTTGTGGTCTTAAGCTAAAGACGTGTGTAATGCAATCAAAGTGACCTTCGAATCTTCTGGTCTTAAGCAAACCTTGAAAATGTTGGATTAGAGAATTACCAAATATAGAAAGATTTAACAGACTGTAAAGGAAAGTATGACACTTGAATTGAAAGGGATGGATTATATCACATGAACATAAGCTGATTATTTTATTCTTACTTTCCACCTAGCATAGCCGAGAAAATTACAGTTACAATGTCACCTCCGCTGTAATTTTTATCTATGATCAATTTGGCTCCATACCATATGGCAAGTCCATAACTAAATAAGCTAAACATTAGTATCGTGCCAAGTCCGATTCCCGAAGCCAGCGCTTGGTTGACAGTAGGTTTATAAGCATTTTCCAGCTTACTGTTATAATCTACTATTGACAAATTCTCTCCTGTGAAAGAAACAACCTAGGGAAAGGAAGAATATACATAAATAAAACGACGGATCATAAGCACATTAATCAAAATATTTGAAGTTAAACTGTTTTTTCGTCTTATAATACGAACAAAGATAAAGATTATTCTGCAATTGAGAGAACAAAGTACAATTCACCAAAATATATTTTGCAGAAAATTTACCGTTCGAATTCCTCCCACCGTTTGTTCAACTACCTTTCCTGCATTTGCATAAGCAGCTTGTCCGCTCCCTGACATTTTAGACAAGACCAACGCTGCACAAAAGAAGCTAATGGCGATTGCAGGAATGGTTGCGAGTAAAACCAGAGTGAGGTGCCACTCTTTGATAAATGCAACTACAAATCCTCCAATGAAAGTTGACATGTGCATGATAAAATTCCCAACCTAACACATTCAAGCTATAATAAGAAACAACATCTTTACAAATAAAAATGTACAAAAACACGAGAGTAACTACAAATGTATGAGCATGCGCTTATTGTTAGTCTCAAATCTAGATGGTTGCTGTATCAGTCTATTCATGGCGAAAAATGGATGGGGACGATCTAATAACCGACTTCAACTAAGTCAAGATTAAGGTGTCATTGTCGATACGGAATGTGTTTCTGTTTTGTGATAGTACCATATAAAACAGGACAGAAGGAGTTCAAGGGACTTAGATTTAACCTTCTCACCCATGGCTTCTTGAAGTAGAATAGTATCACCCGATATTCTTTCGATAACCTCCCCTGTTGCTGATTGAGTATCGAAAAATTCGATATCTTGTCTTAAGATTGTTTTCAAGTATATGCATTTTATTCGAGTCACTTGCCTTTCTCCAGTAATACTCCAACACGCTACCTCTGAAATGATCAAATGAACAATCAAGAGTTGAACATTAAACATGGCATATCTATCAATCATATTGAAGCTAAATATTTTCCTTCCTGAGCTCATTATACTAATTGACTTCAAGTCCCAAGGCGGATGCACAGAGTTCCAGTATCAATCAGATTCATCTGAACTCAGTACTTTCAACGCAAATCATAAATTTATATATGAAAATCCTCACAAACTACAACAAATAATAGATATGAACATATAAATTTAAAAATGCAATGGGGTCGATGCCGAAAAAGAAAAACTTAAAAGTTGAACACATAAAGCTTAAATTCTGGAGCCGTCTCAGCTTCAATAAGAGGGAAAAAAGAACTTAAAATAGTACTTAAAGCGATGTTGCTCAAATACTTCAAAAAAAAAATCGTCGTCGAGTGCATGTCAAAATCCTCCAATATAGCAGAAATCAATGCATACTCTCTTAGGACTTTCATCATACAATTTGTGGACATTATTATTTATCTATTTGCGCAACCACACCGACAAAATATTAAACTATCATCTAACATTTACGATAACTTATAAAATTTTAGATCGCAGCGTGATATAGACTTACGCAACAGTGAAGCTATGCCTGTACCAATGCCCAAGTAAACGAATTTGAGGGATATCTGCATGCATATTAAGTAGATAATTTAATTTAGTTCATTTTCTCAAAATTTAAGATAAGTAATTCAATTTTATAGTAAAAAAACATAAAAAAAATTCAATAATTCTAGAATAATTTCAATCCTGTTTTTGAATTGATATTATCATCCAAAAATACAAGATTTTTTAATGAAAAATCCATCAAAATTTTTTGATGGAATTTCCATTAAAAATTTTCATTTTTAGGAGTTGTAGGTATGTATGCCCTCCACCCTTAGCTAAAAGTTTCGAGTTCGAATATGGAAGAAATTTCTTTGTAAATTGTAATTTCATGTTCTTTAGCAGTAGGAATCATATGCTCTGGACCATCAACTAGAGGTCTCGGGTCAGAAATTAATGTTTTTATTTAATAATAATAATCGCTTCTTCATCCTTAACTAGAAAATCTCGAAGCTATAAACTCTTACTAACTTCAACCTCTAGCTAACAGAATCTCTAATACCTAGCAACTATATATATTGCACAGACTCTCCAAATATGACGCTAGTTTTGTGTCATATCTTTTTAAAATATTCTGTTTTTTAAAAATCCGACACGCACCGATATTAGACATTTTTGAAGAGTTCAAACGACACAGGCGCGTGTATATATATAGAGAGAGTAAGTAGTAACTATATTGCTCGAACTCTTTAAATATGAGGTCACACTACATTTCGAACCCTCCAAAGATGCACCACCATCTTTAGAGGACCCCCACATGTACTTGTCAATATTTTTGAAAAGTCGTCCAAGCAACATAGGAAAGATGAACTATACCAACAAAAATAAAAATAGTATCTAGCAGCAATATTGCACAGACTCTTTAAATATGACATTACATTCGTGTCGAACCCTTTAAAAATGTACAATCATCTTTAGAGGATCCCACACGCACTGCACCTGTCGATACTTTTGAAAAGTTCGAAAGATTTGAACTATACCCGAGAAACTTTATCAAGAATGTTGGATTGATTAGAAGTTCCATAAGAATCAACAAGGTCACCAAAAATAAGTGTCATCAATGGCTTTGAAACCCCAGAAGCAATAGCACCTAATATTCCCAACAACATTAAAATTATATCATTTCGATCTGCAAATGCAAAAAGTTTATAAAATGGAATTTTCTCATCTCCGCCTCTTGCCATTTTTTTTTAAAAAAAAAAATTCTTGATGAAATGAAATTGATAGAAGAAAGTTATATATAAATGTTGGGGAAAATAAGTGTAGTTGTGGAGATAGAAAAAGGAAAATAAACCATTTATTTAATATTCTTACATGTCAATTTAAGCACCTAGCTAGTAGCTAGCATGATCAATATGAATTTTTTTTCAAATAAATTCTTATTTGGTATGTGATATTCGTATAGCAGCCTGATTAATTTGAATACACACTGTATAAGGTTTATTTAAAGGAAAAGCACGTCCTATATAAATCCTAATACCACATAAAAAATGAGTTTTAACAGAAATTAATTAGTAACTGTCGCTAAATATGTATTTTTAACGACAATTAATTTTTTTTGTATATATTCCTAAAGGCTTTAGCGATATTGAATCTAATGACAATTAAGTAATGCCGATAAAAACTTTAGCACTCTTTATTAATGTGTCTATTTATTGTCGCTTAAAATTATTTTTGTTGTAGTGTAATAGAATTTTTTATATCCGAAATTCGAATTTTACAAGTTTTTATTAAGAAAAGAAGGATCTTATCTATTCCACCATAACCACCCGTGTTGGTATGATCGATAAAAATAAATTTTATTTAGTGTTGATATTTATATTGGACATCGATTAATTTAAATGCGCCACATATAAAACTCATTATCATAAAAATATAAATTAGATTATTACTTTTTCACGAATTTCAAGTTTTAATTATCAATATCCTCCATTTCTCTACATAAACTATCTATATATATTAGTGTATTAAAAATACACCTAATTGAGTAGTCCAAATAGAAAAGAAGAATAACTGACCTAGCATTAGCTTCCACTTATAGATGTTGATACTTTAGATATAAAAAATTTAAATATAATCGATAGATAAATATATAAAACTTATAAAATAATAATTTAGATGTGTTTTTTTTTATCTCTGTCTCTTAATATTAAGTGTAATTCAAAGCATGTTATAACAAATTGTTTACTTTATTTACATTAATTAAAAACACAATTTGTAATAACTTTAGCTCCTTCTAGAAATGTTATTGATTTCAAGTAATTAAAGCTTTTGTGGGCTATTCTTCTGAAAAATTATCTGCAATTTTAGAGGGTGGATATACTTAATTTTCTTCAAGAAGAATATATATTAGATTTTTTTAATTAAAGGACTATATATATATTAGATTATGTCATATGCAGACCTACAAAAAATCTTTACCCTACATCTATTAATTGGATTTAAGTTATGTACACGTATTAGTTTCGTAAATTAACTCTTATAACATGATAATTAGTTCGTATCTTTATCAACTTATCGAATTCATATATTTTGGTTATTCAAAATTAAATATTAATAATTAATAAATGACTTAATTATATAAATATTTTTTTAAATAGTCAGTACAAAAAATTAAATCCATTTTTTTAAATAATAATAATGTGTTTTTGTCTAGTTTAATGGTTAGCAATTCTTTGGACCACTAGCTATAAATCTTTGTTGAATCTAGTGTGTGTGTGAGTGTGTCTATTGTTTTTATTTGTATTTTTTTAATTTTAGAAGAGTGAATATTATAATATAGGTAATATATTTTACCAAACCTATTAATGGCCGTATTATAGGTTTGGGAAGATTTATATAGTATGATAAATTATATAGTCATTAATTTTTCCTCTAGTCTATTTTTTTAAATTAAGTATGGACGTCGAGCAAAGTTTAAATAAAAAATTATTGAATTTATATTAAATTTACATCTAAACTTTTAGATTTGCTCAATATACCATATTATTCAAGATCATGAATTTATGTCGCTAGTTAAATAATGTGGCATTCAATGTTAAATACGAAGGAGTAAATACGATTTTGTAAAATGATGTGTCATGTTAAAGGTTAATAAATAATTGTTAAGTGTATAAGTTATATGTCATCCGGCTCCTCATCTATTGAACTCTCGGCTTACGCAATGATCGGATCGGAAGAACTCTTTTCAACCGCCCATGATTGAGACAAGCGTAAATGAGAAGAAATTCTTTTTTGATGTAGCATGTTAAAGGCTAATAAATATAAATTAAGTGTACAAGTGATATGTATTCCGACCAATCAAATGCGGCCTTGTCACTATCTCAATCTGATTGGTTAACTTGACTTTAAAAAAAGAGATATTTTTTTAGGAACCAAATAAGAAAAGTAAAGCAAATAATTTAAATACAAGGAGTACAAAATAAGAAGAAAAAAAAGGGATAAATTTTTAAGAGAAAAGCATGAAACTTTGATAAAGACTTAGTTATAGCATCAGTTAAAAGTTTGTCTCATTTTTGTTTGAGAAAAAAAATCATGCATTTCATTATTTGTTAATATAAATGACATAGTTGTCAAACTTTTAACTAAATGACATAAATGAAGTTTTTCTCAAAGCTCGATGACATATTGAGTCTTTTTCCTTTTTTAAAAAATAATTTCATTAATGATGTGATCGAATCATAATTGACCACGTATGAAAAATGATTTGCTATATCGAAACTTTCTCCAGTTAACAAATAATGACATAGATTAATCTTTTTTCAAATCGAAATGACATAAACGAATGACTTTTAATATATACATAGACAAACATTTTCTCAAAGTTAGACATTTACAAATAAAAGTAAAATAATTATTCCCAGAAAAAATAAATAATATTTTATGACCAAAATAGGTTTTAAATATAAATAAATAAATAAAATAATAATAACACTTCGTTTCCCTACAAAATCTGTTACTACTTTTCTCCAATTTACCCAAAATCCTCCATATCCAATAGCTTCACACAACAAAGATTAGAAGAGAGAAACAAATAGTTTTTTTTTATTATTATTATTATTTTCAATTGAGAAAGATCTATTTTGTATACATATAAAATTATGCCATCAGGTTCCAAAAAGAGAAAATCTTCCAAGAAAAAAAAGAAATTAGGAGGAAATAATAATAATAATAATGTTCTACAAGTATCAAGCTCACCTATTGCTATTAATTCTCACTCTCATGGTATGTTACTTTTCATAACTCAATTAATTTATTTATTGTGTTCGTCTCGATTCATGTGATATTTTTTTTAAAATTTCTTATTTTAGCCCTTATGATAACATGTGTAAATAACATTTTCTTTTTTTGGTATAGTAGATTCTTGTGGTATAATATTTCTTGAACTTCGTGTATAGCGTGAGCTTAGTGCATTATGTCAGGTTGTCATGTCACAACTTTTTTTGTTATTCAGAAATAATTTAACTTCAAAATTTTTATATTTTAGTGTAACATGTATATCACAATCATTTTTTTTGGTATAGTACACTCTTGTGGTAAAAATTTCTTGAACTCCGTGCATAGCGCGAGCTTAATGCACAAAAATGTTTCATTTTAGTGTTGATGAACACTTGTATATGGCATACAAAAATGTAGGTTGAGACTCCGTATAATAGGTTCTTGTGGTTCGATTCTTCCTACTTTTTTTTTGCTATTTAGAAATAATTTAATTTTGATTTTTTTTATTTTAGCCTTGATGAACAACATGGATAGGGTGAGTTTAGTGCATTTTAGTGATCACAAGTTTATAAATTTGGACTGATGGATGGAGTAGTAGTGTAGAGGTAATATTGAGTATTCGGCGTTTACGTGAAGGAAAATGTTTTCCACGAAAAGAATAGACTTTTCTTAGAAAATGTATCATATATGTTCTTTTGGTGATTTAAAAAGTGGATTGAAATATGGTATGAGGCCTCCTTTAGTCGTCTTAGGTTGTGCGAATTCGGATAGTTGAGGAGTGAACTAATGGTTACAACAATAACGCCTCAGTCCCAAAGGGTATCTAATGGTTAAACCGAAAAAAAGGACATGCTTGTGAGAAATGACATAGCTAAAAGGTAAGGAAGGGGTTCAGTTGAATCCAAAGGCGAATGTACTTGGTAGTTTATGGTGCACGTGACCCATGGTCTTTTCGTAAAACGAGGTGAATGTATATATTTTCTAGAACTTATCTAGTATTATCTTCTAGCGTCCATACTACAAAAAGGCTTATTGATGCACTTGGTTGAAAGCTAAGTTATTTACCTAACGGTACTAGAGTCAATTCTCACTTGATGCATTTTATTGTCCTTTCTTTAGTATTGAATGATTCGCCTCTGGTTGAATCCCTTCGTCTGGAAACTACACACTATGCAAGTAAAGGTAAAAAAGATTTTTCCTTTTGAATTTCTATGAATGCTCTTTTTAAGATTCCTGGCTCCGCGACTGTTAATTTGTGAGTAGTGGATTTCGCTTATTTTCCCTTGTTCTGCATTGTTGCTTACGTCGTGTCTTTTTTATCTTCATGTCTCTCAATAGTTGTTGTAAGTTATCAGTCTTTATAATACATTGTTTTATGTTTATTTGTGTATGATGTGTGCTTTTGATGCAATAATTAGTTAATAACTACGTTCAGGCTACTTCCATTGTTGTCTGCTTTTCAACAGACGTGTTCGAGTAGATAGTGTTACTTCCTCTTGAACCATAGTACTATTATTTGAATAGATCATCGAATTGTTCTGTTATTTTGGATTGCATCATTTGACGGGTGATTGCTAATTTGCGAAAATACTTGTGTGTTGAATCATTGGGTTTGAACAAATCTATGACAGGTAAAGAGAATTTAAAACATGGTGATGAAAAAGAGACCGATGGCGGAGATGTAAGTTACTCGGCTTCTCAAGATCACCAGTTCAATGGTAATGAGGGAACTAGGGAGAAGCAATTGGAAATTCCACATAGTGAGTCGTCGATTGATAATAACAAATCAAATGCATTGGAAAAAAGAAGTAATGAAGTGAATAAAGTAGCAATGGTAGAGGGAGGTATCGTTCAGGTCGAAAGAGAATTGAAGCTTGAGGATGAATCTATGAGAAATAACATTAACATTGAGCGTGTTGAACCCGCGAAATTCCCTCGTGAAGGAGGCTTACGGAAAAGGTCAAGTAGCAGCAGCAAACCTTCTATGTCGGAGGACATAGTTCAGGTTGCCACTACCGCTTCAGATATTGATAATGAGGCCTTTGGATCATCGGAGAAGGAAAATGAGAAGAGAGAATTGGGTGTTATGGATGAGAAAACCAGAACGTTAAACGTTGTTGAAAAAACAGGATTAGAGAAAAGGGACTATGAAGCTGTAGCAACTTCAAATGCAAAGCCCTTCAAGGCTGTAAAAGATGACGATAAACTAGAGATATCGTACAATGTGCCTGTAGTTGATGCTGGTGTTCGTGCAAACAACATGGAAGGTTCTACCCATGAGCATCAGGTTTACCACTTCTTCTCTAGCTTTTTCTTAATACGGTGTCATGATAATTCTCTACGGACTACTCACCTGGCAGTTTATCTCTCTACTAGATCAAAATTTCATTTTATAATACCTCAGAAGCTACGAAACTATTTTAGTAAAATTTATTCTCTCAATTCCCATGAGATCATAGCACCAAAAAAGCGAGTTACTTTTGGATTTCCTTCATATGGGATGATATTTTCCCGGAAATCCCCAAGGGGAAATATAGACTATTCCTTCCTTCCTTTCGAATCGATTATGACCATCATGTAAACTTGTCCTTTTTTGTAAATATGCAGCCACTAGTAGCTTTGGATCCACGACCAGTGCAAACAACTTCCTGGAAGAGTTGCTGTGGCTTGTTTGAGGTGTTTGCAGGATCGAATAAATAACTTCAGGTTGGAAATCCATTCTTTCAATTTTTTGGTCTTTTGGCACAACGGTTTTTACATAGCAAAGGTATATATGAACAAGAATGTATAGGCTCATATCAGTTAGATGATCTCGCTACTAATGACCTTTTCGTTTTCTTTTTGTTCCTTGTCCTTGAATTGATCTTTGACGATGTAATATGAACTGCTTCGTAATCTGAAAATTGTGTTATTTTCTTTTGGCAGTAATTGAACGGTACCTTGTAGTTTGACTGTTTCTTTCTATCCACATTCTCGTGAAAACTCTGTATACTTCTCTAAGTACTGCACTTTCTTGGAACTCATGGTTAGGTCTGCTTGAAATGCATCTGATTGATGGCAATTCTATATTACAATCATGTCAAATACGCGACCTTTTTAAGTGAACATTTTTTGTGACTATACACAGTTCCCGATAGTTCTCCCTAAACAGGAAAGATAGGCGACTCCTGCTATTTTACGACATAGGAGTGCTTTGGAGCATCTGTGTTGTTCTATTTAGAAACTTCTTTTCGCCATGCCACCCATAGAAGAGCTCATATGTAAGTAGAGGGCAGAGTCAGGACTTCAACTTTATGGGTTCTGGATTTTACGACGACGACTTAAGTGCTAATAACTGGGTTCTAAATTTAATATGTTTATAAACTTAATGAATTTCCGAACACAAATACATTGTTTGAGCAAAAGCTACGATCTTCTTGTTGTGTTGAGGATTTGACAGTTGACAGAAAGAGCACACTAGGCTTGATTTGCAGCCTCATCTTTTAGCTCTTTTTTTTCTTGGCTTTTGTCTGTAAGTTATTCATTGGAACTGATCTCACCCGTTTCAAATCGATTTAGAGGGTGTTCAGTCTAAAACGAATGATATTGTTCAGCTCTTTGACTAACTTTTGAATCATCAATGTCTTAATTGCAACTTCTGATATTTTATCTTAATTGGAGTAAGCCGGATGCATAGTTTTTTCCATTTCAAGAGCATGTTATCATCATTCTATTCGTTAGTACTTCTGAGTATCGGACTGCTGGGGACGTTATGTCTGTTATACTATCGAAACAAATGTAGAACATAGAGCAATAGATGTAGGGTGATTTCGTCTACTCCAGAAACGTAAATTTACTACATTTAGAAGATAGATGAGGTTGTTTGAATCGCGTACTTTCAGCTTTTCTTTTTCAAGGATACTGAACTCGTCTTGTTTCTCATTCATCTTAGCAATACTCAATCGATATTATATCTGTCAATTCATACATTTCTCTGCTACTGCAGATTTGAGATGCATTATGATTCCAAGCAAAACGTTTTTTCGTGATGCAGAGGAGGGTCATGTGAAGGTTGAGTTATACAATCTATGTTTCTGTTATCCTTTGTTTTATCATAAGCAGCTCGACATCCCTCCGTTGTTTCTTGGTACTGCTTTACGTGTTTTCTGCTGTCGTTAGCTTATTTGCGCGATGGATCCAGTAAGAGAGATAGAGAATTGTTCCTTTAGTTGCCTGGGAAACTTGTTTGTTAGAATTTTTTTGGTTGTTGATAGTTTTAACCAGCACATATATATACTTGTGATAAAGCTTTGGTTTTGTTGAACATATGCTTCCCAATCTATATTACTTCAGCAGTTCATAAAGATTCATATTTGGGAAAAGGGGGCAAATATATATTTCCCTTTTTAACTTTGCGACTTAGAGCAGATATATTACTCGTTAAAAAGTGGTGCATATACATATTTATCTATTTCGTGAACACATTATAAGAAAACTGTTAATTACATGGGAATTTTTCTGGGATTAGTATGAAAATCTGCAATCTTATTTTCGTGCAAATTTTGATACTAATTTGCAGGAAAATCCCCATGTAATTAACAGTTTTCTTGTAATAGTGCATAACAGGCATATATTTACTTTTTGTATACGAGGTACAAAAAGATTCTTGATTTGTTACAAAATTGACCACAGATCAATTCCCTTTTTATTTGAAAGTAGTGACTACGTTTCAATTCTGTTATCTCACTTATGTGTTATTCTTTAACGATATATTATATTACACATAACGCTTGTAAATTATTCTATTCATTTCCTTCGTCAATTATCACCGATTCATCAAATTATCATCGATCACTATAATATATATTTAATTTAACTTTATTCAAACATTATCTTGATAATAAGATAAAAGTAGAAAAAAAAAAACAACTAATACAAATCAAGATCCTTGATCTTTGTATTGTACACATGGCTTGCATCTACTAATGTATTAAACAATACTAGACATTTGAATTATTGGAGGTGAGTCATCCCCTTAAAAATTACTCCCTTTTTTTAAAAAATATTTTTAATTATAAAAGTACTTATCAAAATTAACTGATTTTGATAGCTTGATCAATCAAATTATAAGTTAATATTTTTATTTACTAAGCCAATATCACTTGATTTTTGTTATTCAAACAAACCAAAAAAAAAAAAGAGATGGAAAAAGAGCCTCTTCTCCCTTCTTCCTCTTCAACATTAAACCAACACAAATCCAATTTTAAAAATCCAATTTTAATTAAACCAAAGAGAAAACTTCATAGGTCCAAATCTACACCATCATCATCTATAACCCCATTTAATTATGTTGAAAATCATTTAACACCAATTTCAAATCCACCCTATTTTTTGAAAAATAATACAATTTTTAAACAAGTTGTATTACTTTTATTTCTTTATTTGACAATTGGTGTATCTATATGTTTTTTCTTTATGGATCAATTTAAGTCCAAAAAGACTCATCCAATTATTGATGCTTTATATTTATGCATACTTATAATGTGTACAATTGGTTATAGTGACATAACACCAAATAGTACACTTGCAAAATTATTTTCCATCTTATTAGTCCTTGTTAGTTTAGTATTTTACCATATTTTAGTATCAAATTTTGTTATTTACATTATTAATTCGCGAAAAAATACTCATAAAAGTCTATTCGATACACGAAAAAGAAATAGAGTGCTACTAGCATTGTGTGTTTTTGTGTTATGTATTGGAATTGGAGTTTTTATAATGCATTTTGTTGAGAAAATTGGATGGTTTGATTCATTTTATTTTTCATTTATGGGAATTACTAGTGTTGGTTATGGTGAAAAGGTGTTTGAATCAATTTTTGGAAGAATTTTTGGATCAATTTGGTTAGTTATTTCTATAATTATTGTTGTTAGAGTTTTTATATTGTTTGTTGAAGTTAGAGTTGATGAAAGGCAAAGTAAAGTGGAAAAATGGGTGATGGAACAAGACGTGACTGTTGATCAGTTTCATGATGGATTTATAAGGTAAAAGTGCTATTTTTGTTTTTTCGTATAAGATGTTTAGTATCTATTTTGAAACTCGATTAATCAGAATTTGTATTGGAGGATTTCATTATAAGGGATACATTCTCTGTTAAAGACGACTCTGTAGTTAGGATTTGAAACTTGAAAAGGTAAGGAATGTGTTTTATCACAAAAATAAGACTTAAAATTGTAAAATCAAATTAGTTGAGCCCTAAAACGAATGTTGGATAATGGTGTGAGGAAAAAAACAAAAACAAAAAATTCTATTCATATTCATTTTCATATATTTGCAAGAAATTTGCTCTATTTTCTAATATTTCTTTATGTGTTTTGACAGTAAATCAGATTATATGATATACAAATTGAAGGAATTGGGAAAGATCACAGAAAGAGATATATTGCTGATTAACAAACAATTTGAGAGATTAGACACTGGTAATTGTGGAAGAATTACTCTTTCTAATATTATAGAAAGTCATTACTGATCGGTATGAATTATGTTGGAATATTGAAATTCTTTCGGCACTAATCAAGTTTCGTATTTGAGTCTCTGAGAATTGAAAAGAATCACGTTGGAAGTACCTCCTTCAGAATGGTTCTTGCAATACGTGAATTAAGATTTAATCGAACCTCAATATAATTATCAGATGTTGATCCAGAAACAAATGAGTATTTTTTTATTGAACATGAGAGAGGGTTTGGTATACATGTATAAAAAATATGTATATAGTTTAATAAATATGTTATATAGGTTTTGTGTGATATTGGTAGAATGTAATCTATCAATGTAATTTGAAATGTTATTCTGAGTGAAGTTGGAAAAATTAGATGTCTATGTTTATCTACTTTTTTTTTAAAAAAAAATTGAATTGTTTAAATTTAGAGCATCATTAGTTATTTTAAATAAAAAAAGTGAAAAATGTTGACTAATACTCAACATTATATGTGGAGTAAATGATTTTTTTTCTTTTATGCTTCTTATATTTAATATCATTTATTCGAACTCACGTTACGTAAAATTTATCAAAGAATAAATTATTTTTTATTAAGATTTTAATTAAGTTAAAATTTAAATTTGAAACTTATTATCCAACATCACATGAGAAATAAATAAATAAATAAATAATTACAAGCAATAAAATCAAAATTTGTTAGATATTTAAGAGATTGAAAATGTTGAATCCCTATAATATATATGTAGCTATTAGTATTCTAAGCCAATAAATAATTAGAAAGTTTAATAACCCATGAATTAAACCCAAGTACTACCTAATCATAAGAAAAATATAATATATGACATAATTATGGTTGTGATCAAGATTATCATTTTTGCTCATCACCAATAATTTACTAATCTTAATTAGTCATTGTTAATTAAGTTGTTGGATGTGCCAACAAACTCATGGTCTTTTTTTCACTTTTTTTATATGCACACCTAAAAAAGTTTTTTTGCTTCATTTTTACTCATAAAGCAAATGAATTATATTATGAACTAATTATGGTAATTTGAGGAACTCATACTTCGTGTATCTATTATTAATTTGTTATTCTATTTCCGGTGATTTGTGATTGTCGTGGTCTTAAGTTTTTATAATATGAAAATAATATTATAAAAATGAAATTAATCTATAATCATTTTTAACAAATTTCATTATTTGACAATCTCAAATTCTTTATCACGCTCTCTAATATGCATACTATGTATTGATAACTGAAATAAATATTTAAGCAATAATAGTGTTTTCGGTCCTTTAGAGTATATATATATATATATAAGAAAATGACTTATATTTAGATTTTAAAAGTATACAATTATCTTCAAAATATGAAGTAATAACACAACTTTAACATATATAACATACAAGAAATTAAATGGAATTGGATGATTAACACTTCAAAAGATTTGTGACTATTCACAAGGATTAAAATAAAGTGTTATCATTAAATACAAGATTAAAAAATATCATTAACGTAAGATTTAATTAACTAGCTTTTTGATGAAACGATGATTATAAGTTTTGAATGCAATAAAAAAGAAATAAACTAATTATACAAATCATATCACCACAAAGTAATGTGTATTTCATAGAATTTAGTCAACAACATTTCAAGTATTCTAATTAATTAGGTGAAGTTCTTTGCATAATAAACTAAAAATGAGATCCTCACTAATTAATACATTAACATCTTCAAAATGATTTTCTTTTCTCTAATTTGTTTTCCTATAAGAAAGACATAATTAATCACAATGCACTTAGCCATAATTCAAATTCATTTGTCTCATTAAAACTGATTCACATTCCATGATTTTATCAAATCACACTTTAACTAATAAATTAAAATATGTATTAGTTAATCATATTTGATTACTACCAATATATGTTAAGACATATAACATATGTTCATTGAATTTTTATAAATATCAAATACAATTATGTTCTTTTTGAATAATATAACAAGTTAGTTATCATTATATATTAATTAATGCTTATCACACAATCATTGCAATTTACATAGAATTACTTTATAAGTAATATAATTATATAAATATACATTTTGAACTTTAAGTTATACATACTAATAATATATAAACTTTGCACCACCAAGAAATTTGTTGAGATGAATAAGACCTCCTACTTAAGCTGGTAGAAAAAAAAATCTTAATAAAAAATATCCTTTTTAAAAGATTTTACCTAATACAAATTTAATTAATTAGTGTGTTAATAATGACAGTTATATAAAAAAAGAACTTTTAACATGCATATTCAATATTTCTTTTTGATTATCGATTAATGCAATTTATTAAATAGCACGTAAATCTTTATTTATGTTCTAGAAATATGTTGAGAGAACCGTTCCCAAAAATATATGTTACGATAAGTAAATTTAAATTAAATTGAACCTCGATACGAATATCGGATATGGAGGGACAAAATGGGTATAAACTTTACTAACTACCTAATATAGAGACGTCTCTTCCGAAAAACCTCACTAATAATTAACAATTGATGAAGCAATCCATCAAAACGACGTCGTTTTTCAACCTTCATTGCTTCAGATCTCTTCTTCTTCACCATTTCTATAACTGCTCATTTCAAATCTTCTTCTTATATATAAATTCATCATTCTCGTAAATATATACATATTGATGATACGTTTGATTTTGTATACATATATATATTGTTGAACAATTGAATTTTGATTCGGATTTGGTGAGGTATTGTTTCTGTTTTGTAGTTGACGATTTTTGAAAATGCCGGCGGTTTCTGGACCTGTAACGCCAGGACAGGTGAGTTTTTTTTGTATTAATTTGTTGTTGATACAGTATTTGAAATGATTTTTGTTGATGTATTGATGAAAATGTGAGTGTTTTCGAGTGTTTGAAGTGTAATTGGAGCATGTTATGAGTTAAAATGTGGAGAATTTGCACAAATGGGTGTGGTGTGTGGCGTAGTGATCAATGAAAGAGGTTTTAGAACTATGAGGTGTGAGGTTTAAACCTAGCAGAGACAAAAATACTAGATGGTTTCTTTTTATTTGTTTGAGTCTTGGTGGATGGAGTTATGTAATACGTGTTGTTGTTGGGAGGTGAGAGGTATGGAATTAGTTGAGCTGTGTGAAAGCTGGCATGAACACTACAATTGTCAGGAAGAAAATGCTGAATTTTGATATTAGATCAGTGAGATTATGAGGACTAAGGTTTAAACGTAGGTGAAAGCTAGTTGGGACACCGCAGTTATAAAAAAAAAAGAATTTTGATATTAGATCAGTGAGATTATGAGGTCTAAGGTTCAAGCCTAGCTGAGAAGAAAAATAGTAAGTGATTTCTTTCTATTTTTGTTCTAGCCTTAGTGGATGAGTTATCTGGTACATGTTGTTGATAGGAGGTGGTAGGTATGGGATTAGTTGAGGGGTGTGAAAGCTGGCCTGAACACCACAATTATCAAAAGGAAAATGCAGAATTTTGATGTTTCAGATTAGTGAGATGAGCTGATCTGAGCTGTGTCAAATTTAAAGATAATTAGACTTTGTTACGTTCTTGCTCGTGTTTATCACTGGACGACTTTGATAGTTTGATGTGAAGAACTTACTTGATTTGAAAGTACTAGCAATTCTATACAATTGCCATATGAATTTGTTGTTTTCATCACGTTGTTCATGTTTTGATTCTTACTAGTAGAGCTTGACTTCAGAACAGGCTAATTATCTCCTAATCTTACAACATAGGTAGGGTTTGAATTCTGAGTGAAAAAAACTGAGTTAACTGCCTAGGCTCGATGGTCAACTACTGACGAAATACGAGTTCAGCTTGTGTTATGTAGATTCTCTGTGCTGTTCATTTCTTTGAAGGACAAAGATTTTCATCATAGATTTTGATTCAGTATGAATAACTTAGGTTTTCATTCACTTTGGTACCTGAAAACTCTCAGGTTTATCTATCTGTCTGATTTTAAGGGAAATTTGGGTGAGTAACTCACATAGGTAGTGAATAAATATATTTGAGGTGTGTGTGAATTGATCATGTTGTGCAGGATTTTACAATTGTTGGCTAGATATAAGCGTTTTAACAACTTTCCTCTGCTAGGAAAAGCGCTTAGCACTCCTTAAATGAATTCTTGACATCACATAGAGCAAAAGTTGAAGTAGGTGCTTGATGTCTGATTTATGACAGCGTGTTTTCTTTACGGCTGACACAGTTACAATTATATAGCATTACTGAATCTCAGATCTCTCATTTGTGACATCCAATAAGATCATATCTCATTTGCAAATTTCAGAGTGCTCTTTTCCTTACATTTCCTTTTGGGTTAATTTGCCTTGTATTGGATTAAGGTTCGGGTGTCAGAAAGAAGGTGCTATCTGTATATTGTGGAATTTGGTCATTCTGGATTTTTCTTTCACAGTTTGTTTGGTCTAGCATGTACCTGCATTTTAAGGTTTCAATGCACCTGTACTGCTGCTACTATGTGGAACATCTTGTTTTGCTTTATTTGTTATGCTCTTGAGGAAATCATGCGTAGATATCTACTGAAGCCTACCCTTGTCATGTCTCAGGTGTCATTTTTGCTTGGATATATACCTGTCCTCATCGCATGGATATATGCTGAGTGGTTGGAGTACAAGAAGTGGTTGTTTCCCTTTAAAGTGTAAGTTAATCCATCCATTCACCATCCAAAAGAAAAAGGAAAAAACTGAAAACTCATATATCCTCATGCTGCAGCTAGATTTTCTGAGACATGCTAAGACAGTTGTAGTATTTGTCAGCTTCCTTTAAGTCGCTTGCCAAATCCTATCTAATGGCTTTATTTAAAAAAAAAAACAGAATTGGATTTAATGTGTGAACAAATCTCGCCTGGATAACACAGACAAATGTTATGTTATACATTTGCTACAAAATGTTGGTGGATAATATAGAGTCAACAATGTTGAAAATAGTGTGTGTGGAATATGAATGCTATATTATATTATTTTTTAATAAGATATTTCATTAATGCTTGGGTCAAACTCGTCTGTACACAAGTACAACAACAACACACCAAGTGTAATCCTACAAGTGGGTCTGGGGAGGGTGGTGTGTGCGCAAACCTTGCCCCTACCTTGTGGAGGTAGCGAGGCTGTTTCTAATAGACCCTCGACTCCAGTTTGTATACAAGTAATATACCAAAAAAATAGAAAAACTGACTGTGTAATTATCACTACTATTGTTCTTGTTAGTATTATTATTTTAAAAAGAGTGAACTTCTTGAAATTGAAGCATCTATTTTATGCCTTTGCAAAATTGAATTTTTAATTAAGGACAAAAAGTTTCTTTGGGCATCTTGATTTTAAGCACTGTAAAGATTGTTTTGTGTAGGCGATAATTTATCCAGGGATATTACTTAATCTGCTTTAAGTGTTCTATTTATATGGCTGACTTTTTCATACCAGCAGTCATTCAGATAATAATCTGGATGAACTTGAGATCTCAACAACCAAGGAAGAAGATCGAGCTGTCTTACTGGAAGGAGGTCTGTCAAAATCTGCATCTGTGAAGTTGTCAAGTTCATCGGTAAAAACAAACATAATTAGGTGAGTGTGCTACATTCAATTTGCTGAATATTCTACTTTTAAGTTCATGAATCTTTCCTTAGCATTTTCACATATTTGTAGGTTTTTAACAATGGAGGATGCGTTTTTGCTAGAAAATCGTGCAACTCTAAGAGCAATGTGAGTCACTTGGATATTTTGAATATGGTGCATATAGTATCTCATCTAATTTTAAAATCCTTCTTATGATCTCATACAGATCTGAATTTGGGGGAATCCTGTTTTATTATTATCTCTGTGACCGTACAAATCTCTTTGCAGATTCTACTAAGGTGTGTGATCTTCTCTTCCTGTAACTATGTATAAAGATTTGATTTGCTAAGGTCGTGCTGTGTGATATTTGTTTCTAATTGCAAGTCTATTTGCATCATAACAACTATTGGATCACCTTATGGAATAAAAGCATACAAGCACTTTGAGGTGCAATCGAATAACCAGGGCTTTCATATGCTAAGCCAGTTCAGACAAAATGACTTGTTACTTCTGATTCTTCTCTGTGCATCATGAACTCCTGAACCTTGTTGTCTTGATTGAACTGTTGGAATTGCATCTTCTTTAACATAATTTTATCGTGTTGTCTTCTAAGTTTAGGTCATGTATAACAAACTTTGCTATAAAGTATTTATACAATACACTAGCATATGATAAGCATGCTTGTGTCTAAACCTTATTCCTTTTCATAGGATTGGATTATTTGATTCTCAAAATTGATGATTGTTCTTGTGGCGAACTGTAATGATCTTACTAAATTTTTTCATGTTTCACTCAGTCTAAATTCTTTACAAGCAAGTAACATTTACATTATGGATAATTTAGTTTCAATGTCTGTACATTCTGTTACCCCCTTCCCCGTAATTATGAGGGTATGGAGGGGCAAATATGAACTGTGATAGTTGACTAGTTCTATTGGACTTGATCTTCGAATATCTCTGTGCTGCTGCAACTTTTGTTTGTATGTGAAACACATTGCTGAGACCTCCAAGATTTTTTTTTATCATCCATGAGACGAGCACTCTGTAACAGGTTTTTGCGTGATGTTTTCTTTGAACAGAGCTACAATCGTGATCTCTTCATCTTTCTGTATATTCTTCTGATCATAGTTTCGGCAATGACTTCTCTCAAGAAACATAATGACAAATCAGCATTTTCTGGCAAATCAATACTTTATCTTAACCGCCATCAGACAGAGGAGTGGAAGGGATGGATGCAGGCAAGTTTTTGTGTCTCATACTTCCCTTCACTTATTCATGCTTTATTTTAGAATAACATAAATCTCGTTTACATGGATTCTCTTGGCAATATTTTCTTTATGGTGTTTTCTTCTTCAGTTATCTTGTGCACTAATATAGCTGCATGTTTGTTTTACTACTTCCCAGTAATTTGTGCTAATATGTCGTGTGAATGATGCAACTTCTTTTGCGATGTGTAATATTCATTTGTTGATTTATCTGAAAACTGCACCTCCTGAACAGAGGAAGTATCTCAAAATCTCATTTAAACACTGTTACTCCCTGTAGAGATTTATTTGTGCTCTTTCTATATTGACTCACTCTTATCCTTTTTCTGTAACAGGTTCTCTTTTTGATTTATCATTATTTTGCTGCAACAGAGATATACAATGCAATTAGGATTTTCATTGCTGCGTATGTATGGATGACTGGTTTTGGGAACTTCTCCTACTATTACATAAGAAAGGATTTTAGTCTAGCTCGGTTTGCTCAGGTAACGTTTGGTTTTGGTTGTACTTAATCACTGTTTTATATAGGAAGACTTCAGTTTAGAGTTGAATCTCACATATCCATTTTCTCTGTGAACTGTTAATAATGAAAAATTTGTCGTTTATGCAGATGATGTGGAGGCTGAATTTTTTTGTAATATTTTGCTGTATTGTTCTCAACAATGACTACATGCTGTATTACATCTGCCCGATGCACACACTTTTTACCTTGATGGTTTATGGGGCCCTTGGCATTGGTCACAAATACAATGAGATAAAATCTGTGATGGCTTTGAAGTTCCTTTTGTGCTTTGTTGTGGTTATCTTGGTTTGGGAGATTCCTGGGGTGTTTGAATTTCTTTGGGGTCCTTTCACCTTTATGTTAGGTTAGTTACTTTGTATTCTCATACATTTTGTTTCTGTTCACAATCACCATAAAATCTTAAATACTCTGCGTGCTGAAAAACTATTAGCTTTAGTCTCAAAGTTAGTTCAACTATGTTTATATGAACATTTCTCTCTACTCTAAGGAAATATTATACTGGCTTTGAGTTTTTGGCATCAGAATTTTTTAAACTATGTCTTTGTGATAAATAACTTGGAAGTAGATCTAACAAAAAATATGGAAGTAGATATGGTTTGAGATTCTTGTGGCATAAGATTGTTGTCTTGAAGGGGTCCATTACTATGTGGAACTAAATGTTGGCAAGTATCATGCTCAAAGGTGCTTATTTTAGGTTCAGGAATTGTTTTTGTAATAGAGTATCTTGGTATCCTATTGAGGTAGCATGAATTGTAAAGTACTTTTTCGAAAAGATATCCTGGATTTTGTTTTTTGTAAAGTACTTTTTCAAAAATATATCCTGGATTTTGTTTATATATTATAGATGCTGCTTAAGCACCGTCATCTGACGCTTGTTTTCTTCTTTTCACAACTGTAGGCTATACTGATCCAGCCAAGCCGGATCTCCCTCGACTGCATGAATGGCATTTTAGATCTGGGCTTGACCGCTATATATGGATTATTGGCATGATATATGCCTATTTTCACCCAAATGTAATTCCAAAGAACTTTGCATTTTCGTTGTTTGTCCAACTTTTCTTCCACTCTTCCATGGGACTGAAGTTTGCAGTATCTTGTCCTTTTAGGTTGAGAAGTGGATGGAGAAACTGGAGGAGTCTGAACCAAAGCGGAGACGGACAATTAAGTCATCCATCTGTGCAGTAACTTTAATTGTGAGTTGCATTTAAGTTCATCAGATAGTAAAATCAGGTGTTGCAAATTTTCTTTTTAGTTTATGACGTTTGTCATTTGGGACACTGTATTCCTCAGGTTGGGTACTTGTGGTTTGAATACATCTACAAGCTGGACAAGACAGCTTACAACAAACTCCACCCCTACACGTCATGGATTCCTATTACGTATGTTTTTAGCTTTTCTAGTTCTCTTTATCTGTTGATTTTACACAAAACTTATACTAATGTAAATTTTTGCTGTTTGTTTGATTTGAAAACGAACAGTAAAAAAGTCCCTGCTTGCCTATAATGTACTTAACCGAAGTTTGTCTCCTGAATGTCTTGTATTATTTTCCTCATTTGCTTTCTTTGCCTCACAGTGTATACATATGCTTGCGTAATTTGACTCAGGAGCTGCGGAATTTCTCTCTGACACTCTTTGCGTAAGTTTCTAAACCATTTGTCTACCCGATCATGTCTTCCCTTTTTTGCTAATGCCTTTTAAATCATCCTTCACTTAGTTTTGATATTAACGGTTAAGCTCTACAGAATTAAAGATCTTTATTTGTTCTCTTAAATAAGTTGAATCTACTTTGATTTCTCCTTGTTTAACTGTGGTCTGTTACTGTAGGTGGCTTGGGAAAATTACCTTAGAAACCTACATCTCCCAGTTCCACATCTGGCTGAGGTATGTTCATTTCAATTTTCTTCTTAAGGCTGAGGTATGTTCGAGAACTTACTTTTTTTTTACTTACATGCTACGAGGACTTATTGCTTTCTGACTATTATCTGTAGATCAAATATGCCAAATGGACAGCCTAAATGGCTCCTTTCATTTATCCCGGGCTATCCTATGCTTAATTTCATGCTGACTACAGCAATTTATGTACTGGTAATCATATATACTCTTTTCAATTTTGAGTCGTAAACCATTTTTTCTCCTCGTAGGTTCTATCTCAACATTTCTTGCTTATTGCAGCTATCATGTAGGCTTTTTGAACTAACCAACACACTCAAATCCGTTTTCGTACCCACAAGAGACAATCAGAAGCTGCTCCACAACTTTATTGCTGGTGTCGCGATTTCTTTGTGTTTATACATCATTTCCTTTATCCTTATTCAAATCCCTCATTAATGAGTAAGTTTGTCATCCCATTTTCCTATTTGCTATGCACAACATCCTAAAATTCAGAAGAACTGCTAATCTTGTAGCACACGTACTTACTTTACGCGTTAATTATTTTTTTTGTAGAACCATTTATCCGGACTGCTTCATTTTGGCAAATATACAAGGCCCAACAGATGACACTGTGATAGAGAATGGTAGAAAGTTGAAGGATCAATGTGGAACTGAAGTACTAATAGAATTCAATTCTTTGATCCCCAGCCCAGCCAGCCACAGATTGTGTAAGTATGTTTTTCCAACAGTTTTGTGTAGTGTCACCTGCATTCATCAAGTTATGATAGTCGAAAACAAAGAATTTCCCAGTTTTTGGCTATTCAAAGTTTGGTGATAAAAGCAATGGAAGTCGGAGGAAGGAAACCATGTCTATAGTGTCATCGATCACCACGTGTATTCGTTCCTTTTCTTTTTTCTCGTTTTTCCTTTTGATGTTCAGTATTCTTCATGTAAATGAACATGAGAAAATCTGGGAATGTAGTTGTTTCTCCATTCAACAGACATTGATTTATTAATTGGAAATGCAAATGTTATAATCTTCAGTGAACTTCCTGCTTTTTGACCTATAAACTCTAGTGAAGTGGCATTGGTCCGTCCTGTAAAGGGAACTGGTATACTTCAAATAATTCATGAGCTAAGACACTCGAAGATTTGAAATAATCTTAATTTTTTTTTTATCTTGTGACCTGGAGACTCAAAAGAACGTGACATTAATCCTTGGAGAAACAATGAGATACCACACTAAGGTTTTTTAACATGGACCTACAAAATTTGGGGTCAAGAGGAGTCGGTCATACATAAAATTTTGAGATAATCTTGAATTTTTGTTTCGTTACTAAGAAGTGATGTTAGTCAGTAGAGGCAATGAGTATGTGTAATAAATCGTTACCGATAATCTCCTTTTTCATAATTACGAGAGAGTGTGTTTTATTCGTACCTTATAAGATAGAAAGATTATTTTAATACTAAAAATTAATTTGCTCGTGTAAAAATAGAACAATATCAAGATAATATATTTTAATCTGAAGTGCTATTGTCTGTTGATAGAAAAACATGCTCTAGTTGTTTCTTATTAAAAATTAAAAATAATAAACATACTTGTACTACTGTTTGAGATAAACTCTCTGATTTTAAATAAAATTATATGACAGCACTCATTTTCATGTATAATTTATTGAGTTTTTAGAGGTGTATTTTGTTTTAAATTTTATGAATTTTGTAATGATTTTAAGTATTTAGTCGAAAAGGCGAAATTATTAGATAATTTTGACACAAATTCTTATCGAATTTCTGATAAGTAACTCTAAAATGTAGGGTGAAATAATTTTGATTATTAAATTAAAGTCTTGAATTTGAGATTTAGAATATAAGAAACAATCGAGGCAAAACGTTTTACTCCTTAGAGAACCTAGTAAATATAATCTTAATTCGTCTAGTAAATATAATTTTAATTAGTCAAATTATTAAATTTAATATATATAATAATAAAAAGGAAAAGAAAATTAATGAGGAAACAAGCAAAAGGCAAAAGTTTAAAATCAGATTTCAAATTAAAAATTTAAAATTATGACAAATAATATTTATTAAAAATTAGTATTTTATATCAAGATATTTTTTCATACTTAAAGTTCAAAAATAGCATTAACTCATAGGAAATAAGCAAAGAGGCAAAAGTGGATAAGCAAGAAGATCATATATTAAAAATAAGAGTTCTTTGGAATATGTCTCAACAATTTGGTTCTATTATCGACAAAAAAATATTTTTTCTCATTGAATACAATGTCTGACAAATTTCATATTTTATTTATTATATGAAAAATAATGTTTGACATAAATAATGATGACAAATATCAATAATTATACTAGCTATTGGGGAGGCACTAAGCAAGACCCTTTAGAAAAAACTATTTTAAAAACAATAGGATTAGATCAAAATTAAATCTTATATTATGTTATCATTGGTTTAGTCAACTATTAAGGTTAAAATGTATAGTAATTAACAATCATTTACAAATAAGAATGTAAGTTAAAATATATGTTATGTATTTGTTAAATTTGTATAAATATTGAGTTCTTATAAATTTTCACTTTTCAAAAATATCGATCAATATATCTTTCGTGCTAGATTAAACTTTCTTAATTAAAATACTGATATTGATGGATGCTTCTTGCAAGAAATTACTATAACATAGTACATAGATAACAAGAAAGTCGTTTAGGGAGGACAAGGACAATTAAGGCATCATATATATTTTAAAAAATAATCACGATGTAAAAATAAATTTGTATGCACCTTAATTAACTATCATCTTTTATCAGTATAAATATTATATAGTTTTACACTTGCGATCCCGTTATGCACCAATTATTTTGCTCAAAGTCGATTATTGTGTTGATGGAATAAATATTTATTGATATGACTAATTAAGATTGGCCTGGTATCATTTTTTAATATATTTTTTTCATTTAATATTTGATATATACTAATCTGACTAATCCATATTCGTACAATTGCTTTCTATGATAATAATTTAAATCTAAGTCAACTATTTTTTTGAGCTCACACTAAATCATAAACCACTTAATTGACAAGCATTAATATAAAATTATTTACTTAATTAAAAAGAAGAAAGAGTCAAAACATACTAGGTTTCTTTATAAGACATTTCTTGCGACTAATTAAAAAACTTAATATCTACTTATCCTAATTAATCAAAGTCGACAAAAATGAAGCATCGTTTTCCCTACGTTTAGGTTTCTTACGTCTTGTATATAACATCACATTTTTTTAATCGCAGGAATATGATATTGTTCTGGTGATTTATATTTGTATTGAGATTTGACTATTTTGAATTTGTAGTATTGAAAATGAAAAAAATTATACTATATACCTTATCACAAGCTTTATCTATCTCCATTGTTTATTCCCGTTCGATGCTTAATATCAAATTTGAAAGTCGATTAATTCAAATTTTTATTTCTGAAAAAAATAAAGCGACATGCTCAAAATTTTAATTTTATAGACTTTTATATTCAAGTCATAATAAAATATTTATAAATATTTAATTATATATATAACATTTTTTAATACATTTACATGTCATTATTGTCTCCTTCATATATAGTCTTTACACATAAAATTCTAATACATCAAATATCTCTTTAGCAACATCACACTCAAAGCAATTGTTTTCAATTAAAAATAATAATTTAATTTGTTATTACTATTTCTTTTTTGGATTATAAATAAAAGAAAATAATGTCCTTTCAAGAGATATATATAAAATCAGTGAGGACCCCTATTCCAAGTTTAATTTTGTATTGTCTCTGTCTAAGAAAATTTTGATATTTATTAGTATCTTGCTACACATGTGATGAAATTAATATCAAGCAAATTTAATAAATTGATATAGTATTTTTCAAAACAACATAACAAAGCCAATAAATTAAAATTAATTCATGTTACCAAACTCATAGTTATCTTTTCACAATAAGGAGTAACAACTAATAATTCACCTGATAATAAAAGTCATCATATGGACAGGCTTGACTTTAATTTTTTTTCATTTTTTTTGAATATAGGAGTTATACTTTCTGCTTTTCAATTTATTGAATATGTATCTAATTTTAACTTAGACACAAAATTAAAAAAAATAAAGAATCTTTTTGAATTTTACAGTTTAGAATGTATCAAAATATTATTTAATTTTATTATTTTAAATACGTATATAGAAGTTGAAATTAAAAAATTATCAAAAAAATATTCTTTTTTTACAAACTAAAAGAAAACATAAAACAAACAAATTAAATTGAAACGAGAGAGTAACTTATTGGTAGTGAAGGAAAGCATTGATGCAACAGTAAAATTATTTTCCTATGACTTATAGTTCACAAATTTAAAGTACAAATCGTCAATAATATTTATATTAAAATAGACTATTTATATTCTCAAATTTATATCAATATGAGATGATTTGTGTATCGAACCATTTTTTCAAAAAGCTTATTAGTCATGAAGTATAAGGCAACTTATAATTTATTATATCAAAGTACTCTTAAAAGCCTTTCTCACTCATTCTTCTCACTCTACATATCAACATATATTATATGTTTCTTTCCCAATTTTGGGGAAAACAAAAGAAGATAACTCTATGGAAGAAATTCAACAAAAGCTCTTGGATATCCCAAGTTAGTATCTATCTATTCTCTCCTCCTTTTTTTTTTAAAAAAAATAGAGATATCAAATTCGAGTATGTTACGATTTTTTTTGTCAAGAATTGCTTGAGTTTCTTTAGATTTAATTAGATATATTTTATTCGAGTCTGATTATGTAAGAAAAAATTGTTAGTGCGTGATTGCTTGAGGTTCCTTCACCTTTAATTAGATGCTTCCGATTCATGTTTTGATTATGTAAAAACATTTTACAAAGGAACAGTTTTAAGTTCTTTCACTTTCGGTTAGATGTCTCAGGTTCTAGCCCTCGTTATGAAATAATAGTTTGTTAGGGAGTGACTGAGGTTCATTTATTTTTAATAAAGTTCTCGAATTTAATTGTTAGTTATGAAAAAAAATCATGCTAGTGAGTTTTTTCTCTATAAAAATATTTTAAATGATTTGTAATTAAATTAATTAGGTTTCGGTACAAGTATCGAACCTCAGAAGGAAAAGGAAAAAAAAAAAACATAAGATGGGTTTGTTTGTTGGAGATGGAATTTTCTTTTTGATATTTCAACTGTAGATATCATAGAGTTTGCCATTAAGTTAAGGGTCTGTTTGGGATGACTGGAAATATTTTTTCGAGGAGAATGTTTTTTTTAAAAAAAAGAGATTTTTTTTTAAAAAAAACTAAACTTTTATATGTTTGATAAGTAAACATGAATAGAAAATATTATTTTAAAAATATTTATATATAATCTAGATAGAAAAACGAAATAAGAAGGAAGGGGGTAGCCGGTTAGGGTAGGGGTATGGGTAGGGTAGTGGGCGGGATGGGAACAAGAGCGAGGGTGAGTAGGTGTGGATAGAGGCCGATTCAGAATCTTCAAGATTTGTAGTATAAAAGTTATTTTATTTTTAAAAGAAGAAAATATTCGAATATGTCATCGAATTTTCACGAACGAAGTTAACAATGATTTGGTCATGTTATTAATTAAATCATTCTTTAAAAGGAAAAAGGTTCAAATACATCATCGAACTTTAAAAAAAATCATCTATATCATACGTTAAAAGTTTAAGTCATCTATACTATTTCGCTTAACAAATTATGACATAAATGAGTATTTTCTCAAAAATAAAATACATAAACGAGCAAAATTTTTCAAACAAATTACGTAGATGAATTTTTTTTAAAAAAATGGATAATATATTTGAGTCTTTTTTCTGTTTTAGGATTGCATCTGCTCGTGGTTGGGAGAGGTTCAAATGTCATTTATAAAACTTCAGTTTATTAATTTTTTTTCTTCATAATTATATATTTTTTCTTTTATGAAAATGATTTGACAAGTAATCTCTTTGGTTGGTCGTTTTCCAAAATAATAATAATAAAAAATTGCTTAATTATAGACTTGATTGCTCTATCAGAAAGTTGTTCAAATTTTTAATTCTCAAACATGTGTTGATATTTGTACGGTTAGATCAACATATCAATAATGATAAATTTTTAAAAAAAAATGAAGTAGAAAAATATTCAAACTATTCATTATTAAAATAAAATCTTAAAAACACTTTAATCAGAAATCTTAAATTTAAGTCACAGAAATGAATAAAAGAAATTGTAATAATGCAAATATTCATTTTTAGGCCACTATTTATGTTTTGTTCCTACTTCTGAAGTTCTCCAAATATATATTTTTTGGATGGATAAAACATTATTATCTTTTGATATGCCTTTTAGACTATGAACTTATATTTTCTCACAAGATTATTAATTTGCTCACAAATAATTTCTGAATCGTGATTTAAAGATTCATAAATTGAAAGAGAAAAAAAAAAAGAGGGAAGGGTAGGTGGGTGGGGGTGGGTGGAGACGTTTATTTATTAAATAATTATCTCAAAACAAAACAAACAACGAGAATTTCACGTTATAGAACACTTATTTTATTAAATATTATATGGTGTAATCTCAATTGATCATGTCAGTATTTATTAAACACATAAATAATTTCAGAATTTTAAGGTTTATAAATTCAATTTGTTAAGGTTCATTAAATATGTTATATTTTTAAAGTTATAAGGTCACATCCCCTATTTATTATAGTTTAATCATTCTTACACATACATCTCAAAAATTCAAATTTAATTGAACTCGTAATAGTATACAGTGATTGAAAAAAATAATATCTATTATTTGTAGATGTGATAATTGTTGTGCTTTTAAATATCTTTTCTTCTTTTGTCATATTATATATATTTATATTATAAGCTTTTTCATGAAATGACATTTTAGGTGGCAATGAAAATTGTGACCTTTACTATATGGTAGAGCCACATTTTGAGAAACTAGCCAAAAAAGAGACAATAATTGTAGGGTAATAAAAAAAGAGGCAATGATAATTCATTATATTAGAAAATAACGAGTTATGATTTTTTGGAAATACTTTCTCAGTTCATTATTATTTATCAGGGTTTTTATATTTTTAAAAATCTTGATTAACATTTTAAGATATACTTTTTCATTATATCGATATGTAAACAAAATGCAATTTATAGTGCTTCTCATATAATTTATGAATATCTAATTTTTTTGATTTTAAATATTAAATTAATATAATCTAATTTAACATTAAAAATTAGTTAAACTGACTTTTAAAAAAGCAACATGACTAATATAAATGGACGGATAAAATAGTTATTAGTTCTATTTCTCAATGTAGTAGTAAAATATGCATAAATTTTACTTTTTTCAGACTATACTTATTAAAATTTCTATGCATCAATTAATTTTATAAATAAAATCTCAAAAAAAAAATATAATATACGTAGAAATTATCCTTTATCTTTTATCAGGCACAATAACTATTTTCTATTGATCCTCGATTTTCTTTATATAAGTAAAGGACAAGAATTAAAAGCAAATTATAGTGCGGTAGGTGTGTGTTGATTTGTTTATTAATCCAAACAATAAAATGAAGAAAACTCCAAAAGCTTATCACAAACCAATTCTTAAATTATTCCATAGTAGCTTTTAATGTAATTTTTTAATTTGGGAATAAATGCCATTTTATTAAAAATTAAGCTTGTTTTAGAAAAAAAAATAAAGCATGTTTAAGTTGGGAATTGGGAGTTCTTTTAATTACATGTAATATTGCTTAAATTAACATGATCTAATTCGTGAAATATAATAAATAATTTATTACGGTATATGAATAAGTATATATGAGTTAAATCCTTAAGTGATCACTTCTGTCCGTTACGTTTTGCTCTATTACTTGTATAGTAAGTTTTCAAAAGCTTACTTTATTGCACTTCGCGCTATTATTTGTGTTGTAAGTTTTTCTAGTCCATAAAGTAAGGTTCAATACTAGTAAAGCAAAGCTTCAATTTCCGACCATCATCTCATTGGTTTAGTTAGAATTATTCTCATCATAGAGTTATGTACATGTCATTGTGAAAATTTTTTATAATATCAGGTGACTTCATCGTTCATAATTTCCTTAAACTGACGAAATATATAACTTAAACTCGTCTTTTTATCTTTTTGACAGATGAAGAAATATGTGAGGATGAAAATTCCAACATAGAATCAAGTGGATCAACTAATTATTGTTCCTACTTTGCCAAGCATAAATGGTGGTACCAAGTTGCCATTTTTACCCTTTTTACTCTAATTGGAGAAGTAGTAACCTCACTATTGGTCAAAACATATTTTACCAAAGGTGGTAAAAGTATATGGTTAGTCTCATTAGTGCAAAATGCAGGGTTCCCAATTCTTCTTCCTTTCCTATACTATGTGTCACACAAAAATAATAGCCAAATTGAGGTGATTAAAGGAAATGAAGAACCCCATATTTGCATAATCTTTTTAGTTTATGTTGTTCTAGGTGTGTTACTTGGTGGGGTTAGTGTTTTCAACTCGATCGGTCTAAAGTACCTTCAAGTATCAACATATTCTCTCACTAGTACCACTCGACTAGGGTTCAGTATTATCTTCTCTTTATTCCACAATGCACATAAGTTCACCCCAGTTATAGTAAACTCTCTAGTTCTTGTAATAGCTGCTTCAGTCATTCTTGTGGTTCATAATAATGAGTCAGGGGAAACGTCTAGTGGAAAGTTTTTACTAGGGTTTTTATCGACGATTGGTGGGTCCTTGATGTATTCTTTAACTGAATTTTCGTATCGAAAAATAATAAAGGGTAGGGAGTTCATAGATATTATAGAGATGTCAATTTACCAAACCCTAGTTGCAAGCATAGTGATCCTACTAGGTTTTTTTATAAGTGGAGATTGGAAGAATTTAATCATGGAGATGGAAAAATACCAATTAGGGAAATTAGTCATCTTGTTATTTATAGCCATTTCATGTCAATTAAATGTTGTGGCATCAATTGGGCTAGTTTTTAAAGTCAATCCCCTAATGTCCAATGTTTTTAACAACTTAGGGGCTCCAATTACTCCAATTTTTGCTGTGATTTTTCTTCATGATAAGGTTAAGGGTTTGAAGTTGGTGGTTATGTTTTTAGCCTTTTGGGGATTTGGTTCACAAATTTATCAACAATATCTCATTTATATGGAGGCCAAGGAAGAATTAATAGAACAAAACTCTAGAGAAGTTTCCTCTAGTTGAACCCTCGAAAAACTCGCAGCCGCTACTATTCTTTTGGTATGCACTAAGAATAACTCTTATTCTATTGTAAATTTTATGTTTTTTTTTTCCAACTTTTAAAGAAGTGTACATATAAATGTGATCAACTATATATAAACTAGTTCCTATAAGTTGGATAGAAATGTTGAATGGGGTTAAATCCAAGTGAATCGTGACAACAAGATTACTCCGCCACTTACAATAAATCAATATTTTTCTTTACTTCTCAACATGTCGTGGAGTCCCCTTTAGGTAGTACTGTTTAATGTCGCTATTAGTTGAAGCCAATAATATGAATAAGCAATTGGTACACTCTTAGGTAAACTATATTTTAATAATGGAGGCAATAACATATGGTTAGCTTCATTAGTACAAAATATTGGATTCCCAATTCTCATCCCTTTTCTCTTATTTATCATCAACCAAAACCAATAATATAGATATAAAAAAACCATCTTTCTTGGTTCTTGTTCCTCTTTATATCTCACTTCTTTTATAGTGAACTCTTTAGTACTTCTCACAATATCTTCTTCACTCCTTTTGTTTCAAGAAAATGACTCAAGTAATAGTAACAAGTACTCTAAGAGAAACTACATTACTGGTTTTTTGTGTACAAATGCTGCATCTGCTGGTTATGGACTCATGCTTTCTGTCACGAGGCTATCGTTTGAGAAAATATTTAAGAGGGTAAGTTTGAGATTGATCATAGAAATGACAATTTATGAGTCCTTAGTGGCGTCCTTCGCGAATTTGGTGGTGATTTTTGCAAGTGGAGAGTAGAGGAATTTGAGAGAAGAGATGAATGATTTTGGACTTGGGAAGAAATCATATGTTATGAATTTGATGGCACCAGTTTTCTCTGTTTTTTTTCTGCATGAGAAGATGAGTGGTGTTAAAGTGATCTCTATGTTTCTGGCTATGTGGGGGTTCTTGTCATATATGTATCAGCATTATCTTGATGATTTGGAAAACAAGGCTGAGAAAAGTCTGGTGCGAGAAGTATCACGAAGGATTGCATCCAGAGGGTGTGTGTGATGTAGACAGGTTATCGTGATGCAGGTATCAACAGTTGATTCTACGGCTAGAACCTGGAAGCAAGGAAGGGCCAAACACCGAGGAGGTGGCATAGGTAGCCTACCCGTGACACAAGTATCAAACATGTGATTTTACTGCTCGAACCTGTGACTTGTAGGTCCAACTTCCAAGAAAGGGCTACATCTCTGACATAGGCAAGTACCGTTTGGGGGAGAGAGGGGGGGGGGTGTAGGCAGCCTACCCTGACACAAGTATCAAAAGGGTGATGTCACAGTTCAAATCCGTGACTTGTAGGTCCAAGAAAGGGCTAGATCTCGAGGTGTGTATGACATAGGCAGTTAACCTGACACAGGTATCAACGGAGGATTCCACAGCTCGAACACGTGAACTACAAGTCACATGGAGACAACTTTGCCACTAAGTTGATGCCGAGAATGTGAGCTTCCAGTCTAAATTCATATTAAAATATGTCAAAAGGTTTACTCATATATAAAACTTTGGAAAAGTGGAACGTAAATACACTTATATTTGTTAATTCTCTCTGGAATCTTTAACAAGTTACCTATATGCATAACAACAACAATGATGCCAATCACTTCGAAATGATCATTAATTTCTTTCCTTGCCTCAAGAAGATAACAATGATATTCTCTTTCAAAGGAAGACCCTTTACATCCATTTGCAGAACTCTTCAAACGCATCAAGAGAGCTCGAGTACTACGTACCTCATTGTAATAGATCAGAAACTGATATTACATAAGACGACCAACATAATGAGCTCGCGGATACTTCTCTTTTAGTTGTGGCCATTGCACGAATAACTGATCTGCCATGTGTAGCTTGTAAAGAAGCAAACCGCTTAAAGACAGCTTCCTGACTCTTGCAATGCTCTCGACATAGAAAATCGATGACCACCTAATTCCAAAAACCTGAAGCAGTTGAACTTTCAATTAGCACCTCAAATGTCACCTTGAAGGATCATAAGAAACTAAAAGTGTTTGCAAGTTCGATATTGGTGTGACTCTGTGAGTAGTCAAGTGCTCTCTTTTGGTTCATTGACAGTTTTCTTCCGCCTTTTGTTAGGTCTGTTCATATTATTTTTTAAGGGATGGTGCCACATAAGCTTGGAGAGGCCATGAAACCAAATAAGCTCAAGAATTTTAGAGGATAAGAGTTTTCAACAATATCATGCTATGATAAGTCTAGGCAAATATTTATGAACCCGGCAAGGAAAAGACAAAATGGTCCAAGTTGTTGTCGTCCTATACACTTTGAAATCTATGTTGCTAGGATACTCCAAAAATGTGGCATTACCTCATTCTAATACTCTGAAATACACTGTACTGTTGGAGGATCCGACATGCAACTGTTGGCATTTTTAAGAGTCCAAGCAAGATAGTTGAAAATACAGGAATGGACGTGACTTTAAGATCAAGCCTCAAGGTAGTATGATCCATTCTTTTCTAAATCGGGACGTTAACAGAGATATTCTGCATGTAATCGGTATTCTAGCATCCAACTTGACTATAAAAATAAGTTAAAAGAACAAAAGATTACTCTCTAATAAACAAACCTTGAAAAGGAAGGCAATTACACATAGCGGAATACATGTTCCAGGGCCATTGCACAGAATCTGAGACAAAGTACCAAACATAGATAAATAAAAAGACCAGGATATATAAAGGAAAAAGTATCTGCAGATTGATGATTTCAATTTCAAAGGGGAGGGGAGTAAAAGGTAAGATGAGAGGTTCGTCTGATACCACTTGGGGTCTGATCTTGATCATTAACCACAACGCATGTGCAATTGCAACCAATGTGGTTCCAACTGAGGTTATATACGATTGACCAACCTCTCGACTTCGATATATCTGCATGTATTCAGCTCTCCCTACTTCCTCGGGCGCTTCCTAGAATAAGAGGTAGTCCTATTAATATATCCAATTAAGAATATAATATCATGATCAATTCCGAGAGAAGAGGAGGCTTCTGTGGTGTAGCATATGTATTTCAGATACTCTAAACAACTAGAAGAGAATGAACACCCCTCCAAACCTAAGATAGACAATCTGAAAGAACATACAGACTATGGTTTTATCTCGGAGGCGAAAAGCAAGGTACACATACTTGTATGCAGAAATTATAACTAAATGTTACATAAATACATGGAACACATTTGCACAAATATTTTTCATCTCTTACTGCAAATAATAAGTAAAAGGACTTGGTATACCAATTGTTTGATGCATTGTGATACATAATTGATTTTTCTACAATTCTTTTGATCATATGACAAATCATGTGATTTACCATACTGGATGCACAAATCGGTTTTTGGGCCTTCTATGAATCTGTGTTTTTGATATATTTGTAAAAGATAAGGACTGCCAGTCTACGAGTTCTAAGATTAGGCTCTACAAGAAGCAACACATTCTGATTTGGAGAGATCTTTAGACTACGATGATATTCAAGCCAAACTTCCTAAGAATTGCTTATGATGTTGAACATATGTAGTTTGGCACTTTAACACCTCTACCGGTACAAAAAGTGAAGTCTAACATTTCACATTGACCTGCATGAGCAAGCAACTGGGAACAATGATGGAGCTGGGTGACTGATGGCTTAGTCATTTAACAACTAAGGCAATCAAATATTTGGACACAGAGAACGAGGTGTCAAAATCAAAAGAAAACTTAGAAGCCTAATTCAGAACTGATAAAGGAATTGAGAAAAGTCACAAGAATAATGTGTTAACAGCCTAATGCAAAAATGTTATCATCTCTTGGTTCATAGACACAAGAAACCACACACCATTCCAGTCATAGTTTTTCGACATATTGTTGTCTGATAAAAAGGGGGGGAAGAAAAACCGACAAATAAATTAAACTGATATACTATACCTTACCGAGCAAGGAATCCTCAAACACGTGTGCTTTTTGGAGACTCATATTATCAGTAGCAGCAGCAATATAATACCTCGGCTTAAACCTCTCTGTTTGAAGGACATATAATAAGTTTAACATTTCTGCTGTGTGACCACCTACATTATAGTTGAACTTCAAAGATTTAGAACAAGTATAAGCAAAAGGCAGTAAAACAGAAGAAAAACTATCAGACATAAAACTAGACCTGAACCCAGAACAATAAGAGTACTGAGGGATCGTGGTGATTTGGAGTGAAGCGGCTTTCTGCTCCTATTAATAATGTATATAATTTGTATCACAAGTACAGTGATGACACCAATAGTTAATAGAATGGCGATATTTGATGATGCCATAGTGGAGATGCAAAAACCTCCCTTCTCCATTACAAGAAGCTCTGCACCTCAGCTGAAGACAGAGATCCTGAATTACATTTCAATTAATCAGCATAAGTTCCAAAGTACAAGCTTATAAAGGTGAATGATATTCATTTCATTAACCTGAGGGATGCTTCAAATGGAAATTCAAATACCGATTATACAAGAAGTGTATTGATTAGATATATTCTGTTTACAACGCCTAAACGAAAAGCTTGAATAGTTATGCATAACGCAGAACAGTCTCTATGGTTAACTGCCTTGATAGACTACACAACTATTAGTTAGAGGATATAATAACTATCGAAGTCACTTTACATAATAACATTAACTCAAATGTCTGTTGGAGTAGAGATTAGGATTTTATGGTTATTACTGATCAATTTATTTGAAAGGTTCAAAATTAAAATCCACAGTATCGATAGAAGGATTTGGTATACGACTTCAAACTTTTCATCCCAAATCTAGAATACTTGTCGTGAACATTTCATACCAATCAATAAGCTATTCCTTCAAATAAAAACTAAAAAAAGACACCAGGGATTGGCAATATGAATCCTCATTATCCATTATGCTATATTAGACTAATTTAATTCACATATTTTTCAATAAGTTGCATTTCAGGAAGTTGGTTCTTTAAAATTACTAGCTCCTTTTTTTTAATGATGGTGGTGTCTGAGCCAACTTATGTGCACCTCCGCTAATTCCACTAGATACCTGCTACCTCCCGCCAGCACAAGTACCGGGTAACTCTGCCCACCAAAAGTTAGGGCAGATAGAAAGAATTTGCCTAGTATTTTTTAGAGTCCGAGACCTCATGGTTCTCCCCTCTGTAGTCTGTGCTGCCTCCGTTAATCAAAATAAACAACCGCCTTACAAACATCCTACATCCTTAAGTTTACTAAAAGCCATGCCTTCTTATCTTCTCTCTTTGCCTTTGCTATACTCTTATAAGGCTTCTTCAACGTCTACTATTATTAACACTGTATACAGCTATTCCTGTGCTCGTATTTTTGGTAAGCTTAATAACTTCACTTACAATTTCCTACCACAACTTGTCATTTCTTTTTGAGAAAAATATTCAGTAATCTAATCAATATTCAGTAAAACTAAAAGGCAGATCAGCACAACCATCATAGCTGAAGCCATTATCAACTTAACACATCGCAACTAAATGAAAAGATTTGCAAACCCAGTTCAGAAAAAAAATGAAATTTGAAACTTCTCTTTATACAGTGGGAACAAAACCAAAATTTTACAAGCCCAATTCAGAAAATTGGAACTTTTCTTTATACAGTGGGAACAAAATAAAAATTTAGCAAACCTAATTCATAAAAATTGAAATTTTGGAACACAATTTTGAAAAATAGATTGTAAACCCAATTCAGAAAATAGATACCCATAAAATCAATGAAACAGAAATTTATTTCGACAAGACAAAGAGCTGAATCTATAACTAACCTGCTGTCTTTTGAGATCGGCCGGCGAAAAAATCAATCGGAATTCAGCACAAAGTCCATCGGAACTTCAAATATGCATCTATGAAATCTGCATTGAAAAATTCAGGTTAAATGAAGTTGGGTCTCGGGTTTGAATAAAGGCCCAAATACATAACCCGACTGGCCCAAATATTATGCTTATATATATATACCTTAATTTATGAATTTGTCACTATATAAAGTAGTGAATTAAAAAAATTCGCAATCAGTTAATTTCAAAATTTATCCTCAATTTTTTATTTATTAAAGGATATTGTTAAGAAATTACATTTTAATTTCGAACTCTTTTAATTTAAATTTTAAATTTGTCACTATACACGTGTAAAATTGTGAGCTGAAATAATTCCTAACTAATTAATTTAATGTACGCTTAGTTTTTATTTAATACATGATATTATTAAAAAAATATATTTTTATTCATGGTTGTCCAAATATTTCGTTAAATATATTATAAGTAAAATTACATTTTTATTATTGATCAATGACCATACGACTCTCCGAGAAATATAAAAATATAGAGAGAGATATGGATATCGCCCTAATTCGTAAAAATTAATCAAACATTAGGGCAAAATCTAAAAAGATGTTGAAACAAATCGTAAATCGAGTTTCCGGTGTATCGACGGTGAACTTATGGCGGTGGCGGCAGCTATATTATTACAATGATCATCGGGATGTTGGTAAGGGTGTCGTCGGAGCTCCGGTTTGTGAGGATATGATGAAACCTCAAATCAAAGTCGAAATCAGTGATAAGATGAGGAAATGGATGGAAGATTATTTTAAGGGTGGTGTTCCCTGTATTAGTCTTGTCGCATATAATCCTAATGCGAAGACGATAATCGATGGAAAGACGGGGAAAATCGTAGTTGGAGTATGTTCTCTTTTTCAAATTGTTTATCCTAATCTCTATCTTCGAATTTGGTTTCCTGTCATGTTGCTTGTTATATGATCTAAAGTATCACGATTTATTGAGTTTCATATCTGAACAATTAATAGATGAGTTGTGTTTCGATAAATAGTTAGTGATAGTTTATTTCGATTAAGAAACTTGAAAAATCATTTTTTTTTGTATAAATTCAATTCCATGATCCATGTCAGGAGTAAGCTGCTCCATTGTAGCGTACCTGTACCAGCTTGAGCAACCGAAATATTGATACTGTGAGATTGGGAATCGGATGAAACACTCGCACTTTGAGATAGTTTAAGTTAAAGTTTAGTGTGTCTTAAGTTATTCGTTTCAGATTTCAAGATACAACTTTTACTTTTCGTCCTTATCCAAATTTTAGTGAATGATCCCACAAATCAGTGGTTGTGGTCCTGCTCTGTTGTTCTTACCTTAGGGTGGTGTACTATGTGCTCGGACTCTTCAAAAAGAGGATTCGACACACACTGAACATCGTGGGGAAACATTGATTAGATAGGTTATAAGAACAGATCTATTGGTATTGAATATTTAGGTGTCACGTCAACTTTGGGTCTCTCCGATATAGTGAGGATGATTGAGGCGTCTAGATGTGCATTCTTAAAGTTAAAATGTATAGGTGTCAGTTTAGGCTAAGTTAATGCATCAATGTATTCTTATGTCAAGTATAGTGGCCTTCTCTTTTTCTGTTGATGCCTATGCAATATGCTTGAAGATTAACAGGTACTCTTGGACAGATCGTTTTGGATACAACTTTTACTTTCCCTCCTTACCCAAATTTTAGTGAATTATCCATGAATATGGTCCTTCTCTGTTTGTTCTTACCTGAGGGACGTATGTTGCTCAGACTCTTAAAAAATGTCGAGGTGTTCACGAGACACAATGAGGAAGAGTTGAAGTGTGTAGATGTGCATTCTCAAAATTGGAGTGATTAGTTGCTATTTTGGCCAATCTATGTATATCTTTGGCCTTCTCTTTTTCTGTTGATGCATGTGCTACATGCTTAAAGATTAACGGGTAGTCTTGCATATTTCTGAATTGAGATGTAGTGTTAAAACATATTTGACTTTACTACAGGAAGATAGGAAACCATTTTTCCATCGTCCATCTGTTCGATTGCCGTATTGCAGGATACTTGACGGTCCAATTACGACTGCTCTGAAGGATCATGAAGTGAAGAAGACAAACTTGAGTGACCATTCAAAGACTGCAGTTGATGCTTGATGTACAAGTTGATGAACTTAAACGTCTGTCTTTTGTGCAAGGAACTTGAATGAAAATCAAGGTTATCTGTGTATGTAGTGTCTGTTCGATTCTCATAAATGTTAATCAGCTCTTTGACTGTTTGGTGTATAGTAAATTATGTGGACAAATTACACAGTTAATTGCTAGGGTGATTCTGTTTTGTTATTTTTGGATTGCTCTACTCTGGTATACCTATTTACAGATGATTTACCTCACGTTTATGATATTATCGATCTCTACAGATATGAGCTAAATCTTTTATGAATGTGTTTGATCTCAATACTGTGAAAGTAGGTAAGCAATTGTCAACAATATCATCTTCATATGCTAATTGTTGCATTACAATTTTGCTATACTATCAAGTAGGATGCAGTGAAGTTGTCAAACGTATTCTTTATACATCCATGGGAATATCACACTATTGGATGCACAAGTGGAGCATTTATATAGTCTTAAAATACTATTAAAACTTGTATAGAAACTATATTTAGATCCAAAGCTTTCTTCTGAGCATGTTTTCACCAAAAACACCTGCAAAAATATGAATTTGGTGATCAAATAGTAGTGCCCATATATCAAACAGATGAAGTTTAAATGATTACAGCAATCCTAAGATTAGCTAATTACCTCAAACCGGGATAAAGTTAACCTGGGATTATTCCTCATCTAATTTACCAAACAACGACTAATAGTCTCTCTAAGTTAAGGGGTGTATTATTTTATATCTATATTGATGGGTTTATGAACTAGAAAGAGAATGAGTTATCAGTAATAGTAACTAGTAAGCAAACATATAACATCACATCAGCCAAATTGTCTTTCAGAAAAGAGCAACAAAAATGGTGTTAATTAATGCATCCAATAGCAGCAGGACAACGATAAAACTATATATTAAAGGCAAATTTGATCTTACTGGAGAGCACAACGAAGAAGGTTGGATTTATTGTAAATTAGATGGTAAACTAATGCAGAAATATAGGCCAACTTTGCATCACTCATCTATGTTTTACAGATGATTTGCTTGTATATTATTCTAGAGAAATTGTAAATGTTTTCAATCAGCAGCTTCTGGCCTGCGAGATAACATGTCCAGAAGTGCAGTTCACTATGGTGGTATCCTTGATACTGTCAAATCTGAGATTCAACAACTATGAGGCTATAGCTAAGGCACTCTGTTTGCTCAGACTCTCCTAAAATGCTGCTGCACCTGTGTTAGATCCTCCAAAAATACACTACTTTTGGAGGATCCCACATGCAACATAGCTCTTCTGGTCAGGTACTTGGGCATATTTTTAGCTACAAGGAAATTGAAGATAGTTCAATATCCCTTTTTGTACTTTTTTGGTCACAGATTACTCCTCCTACTTTAGCCACTTGAGAGCAAATGCAGTGTTGGTTAGTCCACAGTACAAAAAGGGAAATGAAGAAATTCTCAGATACTCAAAATGGTGCATATATATGCTGAATACATTAATGCAATGTGGCTGAAGAGCTACTTATGGTCCTAAAATGATGAAGATTTTAACTAAATAATGGATTTGACTCTAAGAAGTGTTTCAACAAAAAGATCAACCCAGAAAGACAATGTCAAAACTAAAACCATTTCCACATAAATTTTGTTGAAGCCATTTATCTTTTATAGACACTTTTTTGGGTTACCAACTCTAAGCAAATCTAGAGTTGCCTCCTTTGCAAAGTTTGAAGCTCACACACAAGTCATAAGTTATCAGCAAAGCATAGATACAAGATGAAATATTATTCAACACCTACTTCAAGTGGCTCCAAACTATTTTCACCAAGATCATTATAATTGATTGTGAAGTTTAGTTCACAAACTCAGTATGTACCAAATGCAACATGCTACAATGAATAACTAAAGAGCTGAAAGTTACTCCAGCGACCAAGTGTCATTATTTTTTGCATTACTACCACCTTACATTCTAACGCATTCTTCCTTACTCTCCTAAAAGCTAACTGATTTTCTCATAATGATGCATTTTACCATTAGCACTTTTACGATGACCTAAGCTCCCACTATGTGAGGATACCTAATAAAGGGCCAGAAGCACTTTTAACACTACTAAAAATTATAGAATGGAGCAGAACCAGAATGAACAGAAAAAAGTTCAAATACCTTTCTAAGGAACTATGTTTGTGGGAGAGCTTAATATATATACTAGATCTGCATAGAACAAAGAAGCAACATACTTATCAGTTACTACGAAGAAAATTTGCAGGTGAAAAGCAATGAGTCAATTAAACAATAACAATAATAATAATAATAATAATAATAATAACAATAATAATAATAATAATAATAATAATAATAATAATAATAATAATAATAATAATAATAATAATAATAATAATAATAATAATAATAATAATAATAATAATAATAATAATAA
>NC_028639.1:543101-559172 GCF_001406875.1 Solanum pennellii | reverse complement strand
TAATAATAATAATAATAATAATAATAATAATAATAATAATAATAATAATAATAATAATAATAATAATAATAATAATAATAATAATAATAATAATAATAATAATAATAATAATAATAATAATAATAATAATAATAATAATAATAATAATAATAATAATAATAATAATAATAATAATAATAATAATAATAATAATAATAATAATAATAATAATAATAATAATAATAATAATAATAATAATAATAATAATAATAATAATAATAATAATAATAATAATAATAATAATAATAATAATAATAATAATAATAATAATAATAATAATAATAATAATAATAATAATAATAATAATAATAATAATAATAATAATAATAATAATAATAATAATAATAATAATAATAATAATAATAATAATAATAATAATAATAATAATAATAATAATAATAATAATAATAATAATAATAATAATAATAATAATAATAATAATAATAATAATAATAATAATAATAATAATAATAATAATAATAATAATAATAATAATAATAATAATAATAATAATAATAATAATAATAATAATAATAATAATAATAATAATAATAATAATAATAATAATAATAATAATAATAATAATAATAATAATAATAATAATAATAATAATAATAATAATAATAATAATAATAATAATAATAATAATAATAATAATAATAATAATAATAATATAAACCAATTAACCACATTTAGAAACAGAACTCAAGTTATGAGATGAAAACTGAAACTCCATGAACTACAAATCATACTCAAGTTTCAAGCATTATAATTAAGGTGAAGTAGATATGCTTATGAACCAAAAAAGGAGAAAACATAAGCTCATAATTGGAAGAGAATAACAGAACATGTTTAAGTATCACAACCCCAAAATTAACATCCAAATTAAATTCATATCGAACATTAGATTGAAGATATCAGAGATTTATTCATAATCAAACTACTTAACAATATGAACTTACTTTTGCTATTGCATCATGTACCTACAAATCCAAAACAAAATACAATATAAGAAAATAGATACATCACATATAAACCACAATAAGTACTTGAAGGTCAAAAACTTACCATATTTATGGGAATCGCAAATGCAACTGATGGGCATAGTGCACCAAAGCATATTCCAACGCAATAGCCCGAATCGGTGAACAAAGGTGAACCACTACACCCCTCCACTGACGCAACTGTTGTTTGCAAAACCCCGGGAATCATCACACCCATCTCAGTTTTCGCATTCCTATCAACTCCAGAAATTACCCCGTCTAAATAAGATTTTGGTAGTTTTCCTCCTAACACGCTACAAATAGCAAAAACCTCATCCCCAACAAAAACCTCTTGTACATCTGCTCGAATAACAGGATTAATATGAATTTTCTCATTGTCAACTAGCTTAATAAGAGCTATATCAATTTCCGGGAAAGCATCTACTAGAACAGCAGTAAATAATCGTTCATCTATCTGATAGACATCCTTCATGTCACTGACTAAAATACTCTTTGGATTGTCACGAAGGATATGGTAACATGTCACAATGTGACTTGAATCCCAAACAGCACCCGTGCCAATAAAGCTTTCTTCACTGTAGATTTAAACCAAAAAAAAATACATAAAATAAGAGAATTAGTAACTCAGTTACTTGAAAAAAAAATTAATACCTTGATGCTTCTACAATAACAGTAACTGATGAGTTTTTGAGCTGTTGGTACAGCATTCTTCGATCAGATTTGGGACGAACAAACATTTTTGAAGAACTATTGCGGAATATTGGACGAGAGAGTTTGAAGAGTGAAGCGAGCATGGTGAGAAATGAATAGGACACTTGAACCAAAAGTCACACCTATTCCTCCCGGTAAGTATAAGAGAGGGAAAGGATTTATTTCCTTTTTTAACCCTAATATATAATTGGGCCAAACAACAATAACATATCAAGTGTAATTTCATAATTGGGCTTAAGCTCGCTTTCTTAGATTTGTTGAATTTTACTCTGTCTTCACAAATTGGATTTTGTATCAAAATATGTTCATATTCTATGATGTGCGTGTGCGTTGTTGTTGTGTGTTTTTTTGTTGTTAATTTACGACAATTTCACTAGTTTATGAGCTATAATTATTTAGATACATGCTAGTTTACAATATAACGAATCTTATCACATTTTGATGTGTAAGTATGTTGGATTCATAAGGTCAAAATTAGGTTTATTTTGTTATCTATATACTTTGTACAAATTGATTCGCATGTATCTAAGGTACATAGACAAATTCCTTTCGCGTCCCTCCCATCTCGCTCGTATTTTGATATATCCTAGATACATATCAATCATACCAGAGCATGTATCAGAGATACATAGACGAATCTTACTCGCCTCTCTCCCATCCCACTTTTGTGTATCTAATATTCATGATACATAAAAATCATATTACATTTATATTTAGTGTGACTCACATGTAATTGACTTGAAATTCGGTATGGAATTATAGAATAGTGAAATAAAATGTAAGTATTTCAAACTATAAGGAGAATTAATAAATATGATAGAAATGTTTGTGTAATTTGATAGTTTCTCCCAAAAAGTTTCATTACTAGTTTCTTGATACGTCAAATATTTAATTATCCAATACATTTTTTTCTTTCTTAGAAATAAAGAAATTAAATTACTGATTCTAATAATTTTTTCTTCATATTTTCGAAAGTTAGATTGTTTAAAGTTAATTGTAATGCTATTACATAAAAGCCCGTTTGGATAGGCTGAATTACAAGTGCTAAAATGTAGCTTATGAGGAATATAAATAATTATAAAGGATAAATCATTAAAAGAATTAATTAAATCAAAACTACTTTCAAGTCAAAGTAAGCCAAAAGTGTAATGGTGCTATTCCCTTTGTTCCAATTTATATTATGCACACTTTTTTAGCATCTCTCAAATAGAATGTCATGATTCACCTTTTATCAAATGATTGGAAAACAAACAATACTGATATATTATTTTCTTGTAATTTACAATAACAATACTCAATATATATTATGTTCTTGTAATTTACAATAGCTTTACAAGGCCATCAAGCAAACAACTCAATTCTTAAAAGTCACTTTTCGGGGGCAAAATTTGTGGCAAAGGCCCAGGCGTTGTTGTTAACTGGGTCGGCAAGGTGGTCAGCAAGATTCTCCAATGGACCCTTTCCGGTGACGATAGCTTGAACAAAGAATCCAAACATGGAAAACATAGAAAGTCTATCATTCTTGATCTCTTTTACCTTGAGCTCAGCAAAAGCCTCTGGGTCATCAGCAATGCCTAGTGGATCAAAGCTACCACCAGGATAGAGTGGGTCAACAACCTCACCGAGAGGCCCACCAGCAATACGATAACCCTCAACAGCTCCCATCAACACTACTTGGCAAGCCCAAATAGCCAAGATGCTTTGTGCATGGACCAAGCTTGGGTTGCCCAAGTAGTCAAGTCCACCCTCGCTAAAAATTTGTGATCCAGCCTTAAACCATACAGCTTCACCAAACTTGACACCGTTACGAGCCAACAATTCAGGGAAAACGCAACCAAGAGCTCCAAGCATAGCCCACCTACAGTGGATTACCTCCAATTCACGGTTTTTGGCGAATGTTTCAGGGTCAGCAGAAAGTCCAGCAGTGTCCCATCCCTAATCACCAGGGAACTCACCAGTCAAGTAGCTTGGAGCCTCACCAGAGAATGGGCCCAAGTACTTGACACGATCCGGACCGTACCATGGGCTACCAGAAGAGACAGGCTTGGCCTTGGCAACAGTTTTCCTCATGGTGATTCTACCATTTCCAGTGATTTCAGAGGAAGATGGTGAGAGTTTTACCGCCTTTCCGGCAAAAGAAGGGGAAGATAGAGACATTGTGGAAGCTGCCATTGTAAAAGTAAGAAGAAAAACTCTTGAATGGTGCTACTACACAAGAAGGAGAGTTGATTTTGTTTGTTTGTTTGAGTTTCATGAACCTTGTCTCGTCAAGTGCATATAAAGGACTTGGAAAGACCAAAGTCCTTATCCTACAATATCATTATCTGGTTTTTGATTGGTGGATAATATATTTTCTTGAACTTGGTTCATGTCCATTTGGCCAAGTTCAACACCACTATATATGACTAGATGAAAATCCAACCCTCTCCCGCAAAAAAAATAATGTTGTAAATTTAAGGTATTTCAAAGATTTTTTATATTTATATAATGATTTTGAAGCTTTTAAATGTAAGATTAAAAATTGACTTAGGGAATGTTGGGTTCAAAACTTACATTATTCCAAGTTCAAATCTTAAGTACTATTCTTTTTTTTTTTTTAAATTCCCTTAATTTAAATCCTGAATCCATCACCATGTGCATATAAAGTATGGGACTAAAATAATTCCTAACTAGTTAATTTCAGAATTTATCCTCAATTTTTTATTTATTAAAGGATATTATTGAGAAAATTACATTTTCTGAATATACATGTAAAATAGTGGATTGAAATAATTCTTAACTAATTAATTTAAAATTTACCCTCAATTTTTATTTATCAATTGATATTATTAAGAACATTTTATTCTTAATGGTCCAGATATTTCGTTAAAATTATTATAAGTAAAATATAAAAAATTATATTTTTATATCAATGCCGAGAAATATAAAAGTATTTAGAGAGAGATGCGCGATATCGCCCTAATTCGTAAAAATTAATCAAACATTAGGGCAAAATCTAAAAAGATGTTTGAAACAAATCGTAAATCGAGTTTCCGGTGTATCGACGGTGAACCTGTGGCGGTGGCGGCAGCTATATTATTACAATGATCATCGGGATGTTGGTGAGGGTGTCGTCGGAGCTCCGGTTTGTGAGGATATGATGAAACCTCAAATCAAAATCGAAATCAGTGATAAGATGAGGAAATGGATGGAAGATTATTTTAAGGGTGGTGTTCCCTGTATTAGTCTTGTCGCATATAATCCTAATGCGAAGACGATAATCGATAGAAAGACGGGGAAAATCGTAAATATAGTTGGAGTATGTTCTCTTTTTCAAATTGTTTATCCTAATCTCTATCTTCGAATTTGGTTTCCTGTCAAGTTGCTTGTTTTATGATCTAAAGTATCACGTTTTGTTGAGTTTCATATCTGAACAATTAATACATGAGTTGTGTTTCAATAAATAATTAGTGATAGTTTATTTCGATTAAGAAACTTGAAAAATCATTTTTTTTGTATAAATTCAATTCCATGATCCATGTCAGGAGTAAGCTGCTCCATTGTAGCGTACCTGTACCAGCTTGAGCAACCGAAATATTGATACCGTGAGATTGGGGATCGGATGAAACACTCAGAGATAGTTTAAGTTAAAGTTTAACCATTCATGCCAACTAAACGGGGGGATTGAAGGGAATTTTGTGAAGAGAAAATGGATTATGGGAGTGTGTGACTAGAACTATTGATTGGTCTGTGTAGATATATGCCTGCCACATGGGAATTCACAACCAAATGTGTCTCTTTGTTCCAATCGCCGTGTAACCCTATACAGAGGATAGGCTGGTTCGCTTAAAGAGAATCTTTTCTATGATCCGAATCATGTTGTACATGAGCAGGCTCCGTAAGATCTAGTATAAGTGAACTAGATAAAAGGGAATCAAGATTCCCTTTTATCTAGTTCACTTATAAGATTTAATAGTATGTAAATGTATTCAATGTGTCTAAGTTATTCGTTTCAGATTTCAAGATACAACTTTTACTTTTCGTCCTTATCCAAATTTTAGTGAATGATCCCACAAATCAGTGGTTGTGGTCCTGCTCTGTTGTTCTTACCTTAGGGTGGTGTATTACGTGCTCGGACTCTTCAAAAAGAGGATTCGACACACACTGAACATCTGTGGGGAAATATTGATTAGATAGGTATAAGAACAGATCTATTGGTATTGAATATTTAGGTGTCACGTCAACTTTGGGTCTCTACGATATAGTGAGGATGATTGAGGCGTCTAGATATGCATTCTTAAAGTTAAAATGTTTAGGTGTCAGTTTTGTCTAAGTTAATGTATCAATGTATTATTATGTCAAGTATATTGGCCTTCACTTTTTCTGTTGATGCCTATGCAATATGCTTGAAGATTAACAGGTACTCTTGGACAGATGATTTTTCATACTTATTCGTTTTGGATACAACTTTTACTTTCCCTCCTTACCCAAATTTTAGTGAATGATCCACGAATCATTGGAAGTGGTCCTTCTCTGTTTGTTCTTACCTTAGGGACCTATGTTGCTCAGAGACTTAAAAAATGTCGAGGTGTTCACGAGACACAATGAGGAAGAGTTGAAGTGTGTAGATGTGCATTCTCAAAATTGGAGTGATTAGTTGCTATTTTGGCCAATCTAATGTATATCTTTGGCCTTCTCTTTTTCTGTTGATGCATGTGCTACATGCTTAAAGATTAACGGGTAGTCTTGCATATGATGTAGTGTTAAAACATATTTGACTTTACTACAGGAAGATAGGAAACCACTTTTCCATCGTCCATCTGTTCGATTGCCGTATTGCAGGATACTTGACGGTGCAATTACGACTGCTCTGAAGGATCATGAAGTGAAGAAGACAAACTTGAGTGACCATTTTAAGAATGCAGTTGATGCTTGATTTACAAGTTGTTTTGTGCGAGGTACTCGAATGAAAATCAGGGTTATTTGTGTATGTACAGTGTCTGTTGGATTCCCATAAATGTTAATCAGCTCTTTGACTGTTTAGTGTATAGTAAATTATGTGAACATATTACAGTTAATTGATTGGGTGATTCAATGTGTTGATATTTATGGATAACAACACATTTACAGATGAATAATCTCTTGCAAACAGCTCTTTAATGCATCCAATAACAATACTCATATATATTATCTTCTTGTAATTTACAATTAGCTTTAACAAGGCCATCAAGCAAACAACTAATTTTTTAACAACTTCACTTTCCGGGGACAAAGTTTGTGGCGAAGGCCCAAGCATTGTTGTTAACTGGGTCAGCAATGTGGTCAGCAAGATTCTCCAATGGACCCTTTCCAGTGACAATAGCTTGAACAAAGAATCCAAACATGGAGAACATAGCAAGTCTACCATTCTTGATTTCCTTCACTTTGAGCTCAGCAAATGCCTCTGGGTCTTCAGCAAGGCCCAATGGGTCAAAGCTACCACCAGGGTAAAGTGGGTCAACAACCTCACCGAGAGGTCCACCAGCAATACGATAACCCTCAACAGCTCCCATCAACACAACTTGGCAAGCCCAGATGGCCAAGATACTTTGTGCATGGACCAAGCTTGGGTTGCCCAAGTAGTCGAGTCCACCCTCGCTGAAAATTTGTGATCCAGCCTTGAACCATACAGCTTCACCAAACTTAACACCGTTACGGGCCAAAAGCTCAGGGAAAACACAACCAAGAGCTCCTAGCATAGCCCATCTGCAATGAATAACCTCCAACTCACGGTTCTTAGCAAATGTTTCAGGGTCAGCTGAAAGTCCAGCAGTGTCCCATCCATAGTCACCAGGGAACTCACCAGTCAAGTAGCTTGGAGACTCCCCAGAGAATGGGCCCAAGTACTTAACACGGTCAGGACCGTACCATGGGCTACCAGAGGAGGCAGGCTTGGCCTTGGCAGCAGTCTTCCTCATGGTGATTCTTCCATTTCCGGTGATTTCAGAAGAAGATGGGGAGAGTTTAACCGCCTTTCCGGCAAATGTAGCGGAAGAAAGAGCCATGGTAGAAGTAGCCATTATAGAAGTAAAATGAAAAACTCTTGAATGTACAAAAAGAAAAGTTGTTTAGAAGCTTGAGTTTCATGAGCTTTGCACTAACTGTATATAAATTACTCAACAGGACCCAAAATCCTTATCTTTGAATATCATTATCTGCTTTCTCATTGGTGAATGACAATTTTAAAAAAAATCTAACTCAATGTTGATTTCCTCTCATGCAGCCAATCCTTGTTTGCCACGTGTGATTATAGATTATTGCAATATAATATCCACTTGACCATAGCATAAGAGTTGCTCATGGCCATGCATTGTTCACAAACAACCGTTTATTTGGCTGACATATGAAATAGGACCACTTGTGTGAGTTGTAAATAGACAATTTGACAATTTACCATAACCTCTTTTTTTTTATATACATTTGAAGTGAAATACAAATTGTTTTTGGGTTAACGAAGATAGGTAGAATGAAAATAGGACAAAATGTTATTAGTTCAAAAAAAATTGTGGACAGTTGAATAACATATGCTAGTTTTGTTAATTTAAAAGAACTTGTAAATATTCTCAAACAACCTTAAAACAGAACAACTTTTGGGCAACTCGATATGAATCAAGAAAGATAAAGTCATTGTCGTACTCAGAAGACGTGAAGTGAGGGTGCGGTTCAAATCACGTTGTATGTTTATTTTGACTTTGATTGATTATTGCCAAAGAGAATAGTTCATCGTTTAGGTCCACTTTGGGCGTGTAGTGTAGCTAACAACAACAGTTATTTTTTTATTGATTATTATATTACATTAATAAAACCCATAATCAATAGCTAATAGAATAAATAAGTTGCTTCTATAATGTTGATTACTAGGTAAATCAAATCGTCCACTATATATAGCACCTATCGATTGGAGAAATTTTATTGAATTGAGTTTGGCGTAGAAGGTAGGATTCATAATAGATTACTATAACCATATATAATTGCGAAATTTATCACTACGAAGTGAGAATGCATATATTATTTAACTGTTAAGTCATTATAAATGACATAAAGAAATTAATCTTTCATTTTCTCTTGTCCCATTTTTCCACTTGTTACTATATATTAATATTAATGATTTAGATTTAATCAACAAACACTAGGTTTTAGCAAAAAACTTCATATATAATCTCTAGTAATTTACAATTGCTAGGTTTACATGGTTGTCATCAAACAATAAGATACTAGAAGTAACATTTTTTTCTCTCAAAAACTTCACTTTCCGGGAACAAAGTTTGTGGCAAAAGCCCAGGCGTTGTTGTTAACTGGGTCAGCAATGTGGTCAGCAAGATTCTCCAATGGACCCTTTCCGGTGACAATAGCTTGAACAAAGAATCCAAACATGGAGAACATAGCAAGTCTGCCGTTCTTAATTTCCTTAACTTTAAGCTCAGCAAAAGCCTCTGGGTCTTCAGCAAGGCCCAATGGGTCAAAGCTACCACCAGGGTAAAGTGGATCAACAACCTCACCAAGAGGCCCACCAGCAATACGATAACCCTCAACAGCTCCCATCAACACAACTTGGCAAGCCCAAATAGCCAAAATGCTTTGTGCATGAACCAAACTAGGGTTTCCCAAGTAGTCAAGTCCGCCCTCGCTGAAAATTTGAGATCCAGCTTTGAACCATACAGCATCACCAAACTTAACACCGTTACGGGCTAAAAGCTCGGGGAATACACATCCAAGAGCTCCAAGCATGGCCCATCTGCAATGAATAACCTCCAACTCACGATTCTTAGCGAATGTTTCAGGGTCAGCTGAAAGCCCAGCAGTGTCCCATCCGTAATCACCAGGGAACTCACCAGTCAAATAGCTTGGTGATTCACCAGAGAATGGTCCCAAGTACTTAACACGGTCAGGACCGTACCATGGGCTACCAGAGGAGGCAGGCTTGGGCTTGGCAGCAGTCTTCCTCATTGTAATTCTCCCATTTCCACTGATTTCAGAAGAAGATGGTGAGAGTTTCACCGCTTTACCGGCGAAAGTAGAGGAGGAAAGAGCCATTGTAAAAGTAGCCATTGCAAGAAGTAGAATGAAAATGTACAAAAAAACAAAAACAAAGAAGAGGTGATTTAGAGGCTTGAGTTTCTTGGGCCTTGCACCAAGTGTATATAATGAGAAATTATTCCTTAGGCCCAATATATCATTATCCTTGAATATCTATATCTGATTTTTCATTGGTGGATACAATATCAAACCTTTTGGTGTTATTGTCCATTTGGCAAAGCTCAACACCATTAAATATGACTAGATATTTTTTAGATACATTATGAATACAAAAATCTAGATTTCCTTTCTTTCAACCAATCCAGCACCGCCACGTATGATTGTGGATTACTCTAATATAATATCCACTTGACCAAAAACATAAAAGTAACTCATGGCCATGCAATAGTTCAGACAATTGTGTGTAAAATAGGACCACTAATTTGTATGAGTGGCAAATTGACAATGATATTTCAATTTATAATACATATGTATAGGTTCTTCATGAAGCTGCATTTAACTAAAGGAAATTTCTTGATTATTATATCTCATTTCAAATTAGTAAGATTCTTAATGAATTAAATTAAAAAAGATTGGATACTTAATATTTTGCATCCTTCATTTTCATAAAAACCTCATAGAGAAGTTCATGTTATATTTAAATATATGTAATATGTCCATAAAAAAATCAACGTTATATACACGACATAATTTTTCAAAGATAGAACTTGAATAAACCCTCTCCGACCCTAGCTGAGCTTATGAACAGTTGTGGAGAGACAAAATTATACAAAGAAAAGAAAATGCAATACTAGAATGCAACACGTTAACCTAAGCTTTGAAGTTGTGACCAGAACCGATTTTTGAATTCATGACTTCACATTTTTCAGAGTTCAAACAATTTATATATTACGAAAAAGTTACTTTTAATTACTTTAACCACACCATATTCAACCCCCTTATAGTTTTCTTGAATGAATTGTTCAGTTTTCAGAGGAACACTTGGATGAAAAATATCAATGAAGCACCTAGACTAAAGAATCTTACTTTGACAGCATAGAGGACAAGTTTGCAATATTCATAGCCACATATTTGTTGGACCCCATTAGTCAAAATATCTTGAAAATATTGATGGATTATAAAATGCCAAGTGCCTGATAAAATCTTGCAAACCAATGAAATTGTAGATAGAGATATGATAAGATAAGAACCAACCATATTCCCTCTTATAAATAGTGTTATTAATCACAAACTGAACATAACAACAACCATCAAAACACAATTCATTTCTTTTTATTAATATTAAATCATGGCTGCTTCTACTATGGCTCTTTCTTCCTCTGCTTTCGCCGGTAAGGCGGTAAAACTCTCACCATCTTCTTCTGAAATCAGTGGAAATGGTAGAATCACCATGAGGAAGACCGTTGCCAAGCCTAAGCCTGCCTCCTCTGGTAGCCCATGGTATGGTCCTGACCGTGTTAAGTACTTGGGCCCATTTTCTGGTGAATCACCAAGCTATTTGACTGGTGAGTTCCCAGGTGACTACGGATGGGACACTGCTGGGCTTTCAGCTGACCCTGAAACATTCGCTAAGAATCGTGAGTTGGAGGTTATTCATTGCAGATGGGCCATGCTTGGAGCTCTTGGTTGTGTTTTCCCTGAGCTTTTGGCCCGTAACGGTGTTAAGTTTGGTGAAGCTGTATGGTTCAAGGCTGGATCACAAATTTTCAGCGAGGGTGGACTTGACTACTTGGGAAACCCTAGTTTGGTCCATGCACAAAGCATTTTGGCTATTTGGGCTTGCCAAGTTGTGTTGATGGGAGCCGTTGAGGGTTACCGTATTGCCGGTGGGCCTCTTGGTGAGGTTGTTGATCCACTTTACCCTGGTGGTAGCTTTGACCCATTGGGCCTTGCCGAAGACCCAGAGGCTTTTGCTGAGCTTAAGGTTAAGGAAATTAAGAACGGCAGACTTGCTATGTTCTCCATGTTTGGATTCTTTGTCCAAGCTATTGTCACTGGAAAGGGTCCATTGGAGAACCTTGCCGACCACATTGCTGACCCAGTTAACAACAACGCCTGGGCTTTTGCCACAAACTTTGTTCCCGGAAAGTGAGTGCAACAAAATGTTGATCACTAATCTCCAATTAGTGTGAGATTATGAGTTTTTAGCTTTGTGAGAGATGAATCTATAGAAGGGGTCAGTTTTTTAAAGCATTCTGGGTTATGGGTTCAGTACAAGATTATTGTGATGTGGTGTATAAATTGGTTTGGATTAATTAATGAAGAACAAGTTAATCTTTTTTTCTTGCACAAGCAATTTTTAATATCATATTTACAATTTTCATCTTAAATATCTCCCCTATAGGTATTATTGTTGTTGAAATTTCCAGCATTGCTATTGCTAGAACTGCCAGTGTTATTGTAACTTCCATTTCCCCTACCTGTGTTTCCTCTATAAGAACTAGAGTTTGTTGAATTGTTTTGAGACAACATAGATGCATTAAGTGAAGTAGACTCCAAAGCCATGTGATTTAAAGGCTTCATTTCTCTCTGCTTCTCTTCCTGTGACAGTATAGCAAATGCCTGTGCCATTGTAGGCTGTGCCATTGTAGGCAAGGTAGACATCATCAGGATGTTCCTCGTACAGCAGTGTACATCTCATTTAATCCCATCAAGAAGTGTATAAGCCTTCTGTCCTGCTCAGCCTTGTACAGTTTTACCTTTCCTCCACAAGAACACACACAGCTACATTGTGAATTCACATCAATTGCACTCATTTCCTCCCACAATTTCTTCATCTTTGTATAATAACCAGTGATATCTAGAGTGCCTTGCATCAAATCATTTATTTCCTTCTGCTTACAACTTTGATTAGCTTGAGAGCTTTGCTTAAAACTTTGATTGGTTTGTTGGATGATTTACAAATGAGAGACCCTCCTATTTATACTACTCTCTAAGGGCCTAAGAGTAAATAAATATTGTTCTACAAGTCCCTAAGTAATTACACTTTAGTACATGTTCTAGAGAATTCTACACTCTCTAGAATATGTCTAGCTCTTCCAAAAGGCTTTAAAACGTTCTAGAGAATTCTAGGGAATTCTCTAGTCTTCTCCAAGGATCTAGAAGGGTCTAGAGCCTTCTACAAACCTCTTCCAGGCTCTAGGTCCTTCTGCCCCATTCGGATGCTGCAAAATGGCCAGAATTGTGGCGGGTCATCACACTCTCCCCCACCTAATGATGCGGCGACCGCGACACATCGCTGCAAGAACTCCTGAACTTTGTTCTTGAATTGCCACAAGTCTTCATACTTCTCCCATGTGGCTTCTTCAAGAGTTTGTCCCTTCCAATGTACGAGGAACATAGCGCTGGCTTGTTGTCCTCGTTTCACGAATTCAAAATTTAAAATGTTCGATTAGTAAGTTCTTTTAACACTAAAACTCATGGTCCATATAAATTTTAAAGATATATCGACTTTGTAGGAAAAATTATCAGTTCAGATAAACCTGTAGCGAAGAAGTGAAACACGTCACTGTTATTAACAAATTTGGTACGTAGTATATGCACAAAATTAGTATAACCACATTGAACTAACCAATATTTCAAAACATTTATGTTATGGAGACTAGACATGAAAGTAGAAAAGTGGGATTATAATGCAATAGATTACTATTGGGAAACAAAACACTAGCAACTATAGATTAAAAACGACGAAAAGGGGGGTTAACCGTGTTAAACAAGAGCTAAAAGAAAACACAGACGAGACGACTAGAGCACTGTGTTAGCTCAGACATTACCTACGTTACATTTAAATCTGAGATAAACACGTAAAAGTACAGAGTCATGGCACAGGGCAGCACCCAGTCGAGTTTCTTCAGGGATCGTGAACGAGGGTTATTTCAACAGAGAGCTGGAAAGGCCACTTTCACACTCATTACAAGACCCCAAAAAAAGAAAGAAAAGAAAAACAAGGGAGGCAGTAAGATTTAGTAGCCGTTTTGCCATAACTGTTGTTGAGACTGCTTTGGCTGGCCTTGTGAACCAGACAATGATCCATCTCGAAGGTTTTCTTGCTGTTGTTGGTCCAACGAGATACCAGCCTGAGAATTGTAGAAATGTGGGTAGCCCCCCAAAGATCCATAGCTCTGTGATGGCTGTTGGCCTTGCCTAAATCCGCCCGTTTGCTGATTCTGTCCCTGAAAGCCATAATACGTGTTGGCGGGAACAGTTGGCATTGTTCTTGAACCATGTCCATGAAGCCACAAAGCTGAGTTCTCATTCTGAAAGAGGACGGAAACAGGAGTGTCAAATAAAGCAAAGGACATGCCAGATAAAGTCAATGACCAATTGAAATTACAGAGCATTTCAGACATGCTGCGCAAACCACCAAGGTGGACATTGATAAATGCAATTGACCAAACAAACACAGAAGCTAGAGGCGTCAAATGGGGTGAATAGACTAAAAAGTGGATCATGACCTGCCCAAAAATCACTTGCGCTGAAATGGAATTAAAAGTGAATGGTTTTATATTAACATAACCAACAAAAAAATGTATTTTTGAAAATATTATATGACAGTTTCTATCGGTCAATTTGGCTACATATCAGCCCAATTCGTAGATTGGCTGAAACGGGTGACTCTAAAATGGGCTGAACTAATAAATGGAGAACGGGTTAAGGGGATCATGTTCACGTGGTCTGATTTTGCTACCCATGACGCCCTGACAGTAGCTATTCAAACAGTCATTTCACATTATGATGAGTCATGACAAGCAATTTCTTGGAGAGAGAGTTCAGTAGGAATATGTGTGCTCACAAAAAGAAAAGGATACCTGCTGAAGAGACATCAAATGATTGGTATCCTTGAACTGAGCACTTAATACATCATCGTAACTTAAGTTAGTACCAGATGGAGCAGCAGGGGGGTTGATTGGGAAGTTGCCGGGGATACTTGTTGTATTTCCAAAAGCACCATATCCAGAAGGAATAGTGGCAGATTGAGGCAAGCTGCTGGCAGAAACGGTATTCTTATATTGGGGGAGCATTGCTGCAAGCGACTGATGGTAACTGCTATTACCAGGATATGCTTGTTGGAATGCAGATGGCATATATGAATAGTTCTGAGGCACAAAGGGATAACTAATCATGTTGCCATATGGGGCAATAGGAACAGCTTGTTGAGAATATTGGTGTACAGTTAGGTGTTGTGGTACGCCAGGTCCTGTGGTGACACTATTTCCAGAAAGCATCTGCTGAGTAGGCTGTGCTGATGAAAAGCCGACTGTCTTCATAGCCTGCAGGAAACACTAACACTGTCAACTATTACAACGACAACATACCCAGTGCAATCCCACAAGTGGGGTCTGGGAGGATAGAGTGTACGCAGACCTTACCCCTATCTTGTACAACTAGTAGAGATAGAGAGGTTGTTTCCGATAGACCCTCAGCTTAAACAAGGCATTCCAAACAGTTTGAAAAGGGGGAGATACAGATATGAGCACTTGAGTGCATTACACAAAAGATAGAAGAGGACACAGTCAACCATTACACACCACAAAAACAAGAGAAGGGAGAAAAATATCGCACCAACTTTGAAAGGGGAAAAATAGGATGTATAATGCTTTCCCTGTCTCAAGTCACCAATTCATATTATATAGAGTTGTGATAGACAACACACTGGCCAGAATATGAATCACCGATCAAACTAAAGCAACACATCACTTAGAGGAACCACATTTAAGATGTGTCTGAACTATGATCAATATTTGTATAAAATGCTGAACCTTTTAAACGCTTAAACCTATAACTTTACTTTTTTGGGACGATCAGAACAATCCAAACGAAAAGCTTCCTTCAGAAAACAAAAGTGTACTTCTGAGAACCTGACTTAATACTTACGAAAATGTTAAAAACCAAATCCAACCTCGTTTTACTATACAGTGCACCTCTCTCTTCCACCAGTTATACTTGATTGCCACGAATTTAGCATTCAAAATACTCTAAGAAAAGCCATGACCAATAACTCTTTCAGTGAGAGTTGGAAAGAGGGTGTTTGTGCGGATACGATTTTGTTCAAGAATGAATATTGACATGCATTAGAGGGGAATTTCAAAATACAGAATGTATATTGGGACTTCAAGAGATAATAAATTCCAATAATTCATTTCATTACTTCATTTATTTTATTATGTTAATTTTATAACTTCATAAATATTCCCTCCTTTTGTTGATACATTCTAGTTAATTGAAAAAATTCGGTGTGTGCGTGTGTTGGGGGGGGGGGGGG